>NC_056727.1:766661426-766776426 GCF_019279795.1 Protopterus annectens
CATTGTTACAGTTGGCAGGGTCAGGAATAGACTTCCTAATTAGCTAGTTTGCCACAATATAGTAATGTGCTGGTGTCACATGCACTGGTTATCCGGATGTTTTATGGGCAAAGGGTATGTAAGTGTGTCTGACATCAGACAGCATGCTTCAGTAGGCCAATGGGAGTTGTAGTTAGTGTGAATGTGGTTGAAAGCATAATACTCCACGCACACACAGACACAGGGCGCCAGTACTGACATGCATGGGTGCATTGCTTCACGGGTGTGTAGTGGTTGACTATGCCAGAAGGCTGTACAAAGCTAAGTGAAGGGTATACCTTGCCATCAGGCCACATGACAATGGTCTGCATTGTGGCTTAGGGGTGTAGTGTCTGGATTGTCCAACACAGGTGGGTATTGTATTCACCATCCAGTCACCTGGGTTACTACTGTGTGCGGCCAGTGCTGTGCAATGCATGTCATGTATGTGTTCTATAGTCCATGACATGGACGGTGTCCTGGATGTGCACATGTCCTACATGCATATTCAGTGACATGTGGAACTGTACCTGGGGTGTCTGGTCCATGTTGTGTACACAGATTGTTATCAGATGTGCCAGCCCTTGATGTCATACGTAGGGGTATGGATTGGCACCCCAGCTTCATGGCTATTTCACATCTGTTATCCTTGTAAGGTTGACATTGTGACATATAATAGGGCCACCATATAAGAAATATGTAAATCCTGCTTCACAGTGAGTCCTACCTTACTAGTTTATCACACTACAGTATTACACAGTTATAAGAGGTGCCACAGAGATTACCGGACTACTCCTTCCCCAAAGGTGTATTTCACTGGGAATGGCATCAGCAGGCTTGCCAAAGAAGGGCAATGGAGGTTGCATTGACTGTAAATGGCTTCAAAATCATTGCTCCCTACACAAACACATGCACAAACATCAACACTTGGCATGTCTGGGAATAGTACTCCTACCTAACTAGTTCATCACACTACAGCATTACACAGTTATAGGACATGCCACAGAGACTACTGGGCTACTCCTTCCCCAAAGGTGTATTTCAAAGTGAATGACGTCAGCAGGCTTGCCAAAGTAGGGCATTTATATTGTAGTGGGTGTGACTAACCTAAAATGCATTGCTCCCTACACACACACACACACACACACACACACACACACACACACACACACACACACACACACACACACTTGCCATGTCTGGGATTAGAAGTCCTACTTAACTAGTTTATCGCACTACAGCATTACACAGTTATAGGGCACACCACAGAGATTACTGGGCTACCTTTCCCCAAAGGTATATTTCAAAGTGAATGACATCAGCAGGCTTGCCTAACTTTGAGCTGTTATCAAGTATGATGTCAATAAATGAAGAATGTTTAAAGCGAAGTAGAACCAAGAATGTAACAGTCCACGGCACACAGGATCCGAGACCAAGTGATCCAGAAACAGGCAATGTAGTCAAATTCTTTTAATTTCACAAACAGCACACGTAAACAGCTCTTAATGGAACAGCAACACAGGTAAGCCAAGCGCTTTCACCTAGTGTATTACCAGGCTTTCTCAAGGCAAAAAACAAAGTTGCCCATTACACAACACTTTTAAATAGCTCAGTTAATTAAATAATAACTCCACCCATCAATTAATAGTTAGTACTTTGGTAACAATGTGTTAAAAAACTTAATGTGAGGAGAAACAGTATCCCAAGTTAAATCATGTATATTTGTGTGAGAAATAGTTCTTGCTGTAGTCAATAATAATACCGTACAAAGTGCTTTGTACAGTGCAAAATTCGTTAAAATACATCATGAGTTAAAAGGCAATTAAAATCTGCTGTAGTTGGCTATGATAAAACAATTTAAAATCAAGGTTAAATCACATTTCCTTCCCAATAAAGTTAAAATAATTAAATAGTTGAGTAAATAAATAGGTGTTTGAAATAACCTTGTAATAAATGTGGAATTTTCTAACTGGTGTCCCCGCACTACCTAATAACAACAACAACAGCAACAACAACAACAACAACAAGGAGGAAGTGGGATAAGAACACACAAAGAGAACAATAAGAACAATAAGAACCTGCACAAGATTCAAGTGGATAATCGAATTTTATAACCGTGCTCTTTTTATTTTTAAAATGCTATTAATGTTTAAACCTTCATTCATCCAAGGAGGGGTGCAAGCATCCAATTTCAACTGCCAGAACAGTTCTCGAGTCTCCAGCTTAGCTTCCCAGTTACCCCCTCGTAGGTCTGGGATCACCTGTTCCAACACCAAAAATTTAAGGCTCATGCCTTCACAAACCTTAGAATGTTTGTAAAAGGCATTGGTGTCTTTACATTTAGTAATGTCGTATTGGTGCTCATACACCCTTCTCCTGAGCTGCCTGTCGGTTTTTCCAACATAAAAACCAGAACAGAAGGTACTAATGCTTACGTGTGCTGTTTGTGAAATTAAAAGAATTTGACTGCATTGCCTATGTCAATAAATGGTGTACAAAACATATGCACCTCTTACTGCATGACATATGTACAAAGGTTGACAGACAAACACTGGCTCAATATTGGCATGTTGCTGTGATAACCTCATACATTTACTGTCTTACCAGGGTTTCTTGTGACATATGTCCTATGAGGGTATGAAGTCAGTAACTATCATGGCTGTCACCATGTACTGACTGCAATCCTCACACTATGCTTCTGCAGTTCTCAGATGGGTGTTCTGTGAGTAACACAAGAAACAAAAGGCTCCACACACTGCGCCATCTGCACATAACCCTACAGATGGCAGTTTCCTCAAACACATGACACTGTCATGACAGGTATTAAATAATGTAGACCAGCCATATCCACACACACCCTATTAAACCGACATTACTCCAAATGCAGAAGAGCAACACTTACATTCTGTAGTCATGTCTGGCACATCCCTTTCCTGTCTGTTGGCCTCAGTGTATGTTGTTAGAGGTAAATCCCAATACCATCTGTGATGCTGTTTGCCAAACAGCAGATTTAGGTCCTGCTCACAGTGAATGAATAGGTCCAACACCAACATGATGTTCCTAGATATTGGAGTGTGTTTCCATGCAATTGGCTTTGGGAATGTTACCACAGCTGTTCCACATGCAGTCAGCTAGAGGGGTACTGCAATTCATGCAGAGGCCATCAGCTGATCATGAGCATCACTTACAAACCACAACCTGCTGCCTAAGCAAAGCAGATGTACTTCTCCACATCCACCAGAGAGGGAGTGAGAGAGACAGAGACAATGTAAGTCAGGGAGAGTGTGGGAGAGTAAAGCCTAAGCATGTTTGTGTCACACACCTACCAGTACAAGGTTTCAAAACCCTGACTGACTATGTATTACTGTCACATGCCTATACAGTTATTGCATGTGCCACATAGCTTACATGTTGGGGAGCTATCCAAAGGTATATCTGATGGTGAGTGACATCTGCAACAGTGATATAGTAGCAATAAGGTAGGTGTAGTACACCTGCCTTCCACATGAACAGGTGTCAACGTCAACGCAGCCACACTCTCTCTCAGGGACTCACACACATTGGTACAGTTGGCAGGGTCAGGAATAGACTTCCTAATTAGCTAGTTTGCCACAATACAGTAATGCGCCAGTGTCACATGCACCTCAGTGGTTATCCGGATGTTTTATGGGCAAAGGGTATGTAAGGGTGTCTGACATCAGACAGCATGCTTCAGTAGGCCAATGGGAGTTGTAGTTAGTGTGAATGTAGTCGAAAGCATCATACTCCACACACACAGACACAGGGTGCCAGTACTGACATGCATGGGTGCATTGCTTCACGGGTGTGTAGTGGTTGACTATGCCAGAAGGCTGTACAAAGCTAAGTGAAGGGTATACCTTGCCATCAGGCCACATGACAATGGTCTGCATTGTGGCTTAGGGGTGTAGTGTGTGGATTGGCCCACACAGGTGGGTATTGTATTCACCATCCAGTCACCTGGGTTACTACTGTGTGTGGCCAGTGCTGTGCAATACTTGCCATGCATGTGTTCTATAGTCCATGACATGGACGGTGTCTGGGATGTGCACACGTCCCACATGCATGTTCAGTGACATGTGGAACTGTACCTGGGGTGTCTGGTCCATGTTGTGTACACAGATTGTTATAAGATGTGCCAGCCCTCAATGTCATACTTAGGGGTATGGATTGGCACCCCAGCTTCATAGCTATTTCACATCTGTTATCCTTGTAAGGTTGACATTGTGACATATAATAGGGCCACCATATAAGAAATATGCAAATCCTGCTTCACAGTGAGTCCTACCTTACTAGTTTATCGCACTACAGCATTACGCAGTTATAAGAGGTGCCACAGAGATTACTGGACTACTCCTTCCCCAAAGGTGTATTTCACTGGGAATGGCATCAGCAGGCTTGCCAAAGAAGGGCAATGGAGGTTGCATTGACTGTGAATGGCCTCAAAAACATTGCTCCCTACACAAACACACGCACAAATATCAACACTTGGCATGTCTGGGAATAGTACTCCTACCTAACTAGTTCATCACACTACAGCATTACACAGTTATAGGACATGCCACAGAGACTACTGGGCTACTCCTTCCCCAAAGGTGTATTTCAAAGTGAATGATGTCAGCAGGCTTGCCAAAGTAGGGCATTTATATTGTAGTGGGTGTAACTAGCCTAAAATTCATTGCTCCCTACACACACACACACACACACACACACACACACACACACACACACACACACACACACACACACACACTTGCCATGTCTGGGATTAGAACTCTTACTTAACTAATTTATCACACTACAGCATTACACAGTTATAGGGCACACCACAGAGATTACTGGACTACTCTTTCCCCAAAGGTGTATTTCAAAGTGAATGACATCAGCAGGCTTGCCTAAGTAAGACAATTGAATTGTAGTGAGTGTGACTAGCCTAAAAAGCATTGATCCTGCCACAGACAAATACACAGACACACACACACAAACACACACACACACACACACACACAGTTGCCACATCTGGGATTAGCACTCCTACCTAACTAGTATATTACAATACAGCATTACACAGTTATAGGACACACCACAGAGATTACTGGGCTACCCCTTCCCCAAAGGTGTATTTCACAGTGACTGACATCAGCAGGCTTTCCATAGTAGGGCTATGGGGAGGGCAGTGTGTGTGCATGGTCAATAACCCATTCATCTAGAGGTAGAAACACCACACTCAGGCACACACAGGTTTATATTCCACAGGTACTTGTATACGACTGCTAGATGACTACTGCCTTGTACAGTCATGTTGCACAGTTAGCACTAGCACTACAGAGTCTATAATGCTGAGGGATACCATATTCAAATGTCTACAGTGAGTGACATTTACACATCATGTGGCTGTAGCCATTTGGCTGTGTGCACTGGGTGGGACAGGCCTCATGATGAAAGGTTCTTTGTCACTGTTGCTCTCTTCCACACATCTATGTATGTGTACTTTTGGCATATTATAATGTGTTTGGATATAGGTGTGTATTCCTATCCAATGTGTGTGCAAAGCATGACTGGTGCATACTGAGGAGTGTATGCACTAGCATCTGCAACTGTCAGATATATATGGTTCACTGTTGTTACCAGGAATGGGCTTCATTTCTTTATGTGTATGAGCATGCCCAGTATGACCTTTCAGTATTTTGTTGTCAGACATTGCCTACATTTCTCTAATTGTGGGAGCATGCCCAGTATGCCCTTTTGTATTGAATGTGTGTATCCATTCTGGGTAGATTGTACTCCAGTGCAGACTTTTGTGTTCTGCACCTACAACTAGCAAAGTGTTTCTGCAGGATATCTGTAGATCAGTTGGCAATATGGAGTCAAACTGGGCAAGGGATAGTGGGTACTGTAGGTAATTGTGTCTGTGCTGCTTCTGCTACATGTTCCTGGTGTTAGCAGAGATATTCAGACATGTGTAGTGTTATACGCTGTGATGTTTTATGTCCTCAAGTACTGTCAGGTAAACATGTTTGCTCACAGTGATGTCCTGGGGAGCACAGGGTGAATGCAGCTGTGTCCAGTATTGTGGTGAAACATCTACATATTCCTGCAAACTAATGCCATTCTTGAGGGGGAGCTGCAGACACTTGCTGCTGGGCCTGTATAATGGATTCAGCACCTTGGTACCATGGTGGCAGAGAATCCCATACTTGTACATCCATTGACGTGACAGTATGGCCTTATCTTACTATGGCAATACCTCACAGCTGTACAGATTCACACAGGTTACCCAGAGACAGGGGTCGTAAGTCAGGACATTACCCCTATTGTGGTGTACGAGCAGGGTTGTAGCCACCCATTTTTGTGTTTGCAGCCAGGGATAGTATGTGCACATGGCTGTGTTTTGGATTTCGCACATTCCATGCTGCCCATGCTCCCACCCCCCTCTGTTATTCTATCATCTTCCATATGTTATGCAAACATTCTCTGATAATTTCCGTATAGTTATCGCCTCATCACAGCAGTGTATTGGTGTTGATCCACAGTTCATGCAGTGGGACATGGTGGACATGTTACTGTGGTTTGTCCACATGGCTTTGTATATGGGTTCTGTGGACTGTATTGTCTTGTTATTTGGGAGTCCATGACATAACATACATTGGCAGTACGGGTGAGACACAGGCCTTTGGCAGAGAACTGTAGACCATTTGGTAGTGATGCAGGCTAGCTGTAGCAGGCCGTTGCATTCCTTCAGTCCTACAGCACCAGACTACCGCACAGTATATTCCCCTGGGGTGACAGGGTAGGTGTGCTAGGTCTTCATGCCAATACTTTCTGTCAGTATTGATAAGGTGGTGTGGATGCTGGCAGGTTGCTGCTTACAGCTAGGGAGACACCTTCATGGGACACCTACACTGCATGCTGCATTCTTTCACTATTGCTATACACAGGAAGGGGGTCATATTGTACCCATTCCCAACAGCAGGGATAAGACTGGAAAGGTACCTGTGAGAGGTGCTTGGGTGGGCTGGGTGCATGTGTGCTATGGACACTACTTGTATCTGACTCACAGATATGCATGGGGCATTCCACTTATGCTGGCTTGTGCAGGGACATCAGCTGTTTTTCAATACATTATTCCTATGACCTTTGTGATCTCTGAGTGTTTGGCCAGACAACATCAGTATTCCCTACTACAAGCCCAGATAATGTGATGCAAACCTGTATGTACAATTCCAAGGGTGTGTCCATTTCACAGTTACACATTATACACTGTCTGTCTGGGGTACTTTCCTCTGTGTACTGCTTATATATTTGGCCCAACAGTCATGCCATGTCCATGTTTCAGATGGTGACACATATTACCTCGATACATTTACACTGGGTTACTGCTAGAATGTGTTATATTGGGAAGCATTGTTTGGCACTGCAGTTGTGAGGACTTGACCCTGTCATCGGCAGTACTGGGCAATGGCCACCAGGTCAAACCTCACCATGCATACATACCAACCACTGTCACACAATATGAAACACACACCAACCTAACACACGCATGCCTGCATATTGTACAAATGCTGCAATCTATCCTGCTGCCTTAGCCACCTCAGGTAATCTGTGCTCCACTGGTATTATACCTACACATACATGTTACTACATTTCTACATCGGTTTGGGGGGCACACCAGACAGTTACTACATTTCTGCATAGGATTGGGGGGGGCACACCTGACTGTTACTACATTTCTACATAGGATTTGGGGGGCACACCAGCCTGTTACTATATTTCTACTTAGGATTGGGGGAGAGGGCACACCTGACTGTTTCTACATTTCTACACAGGATGGGGGGCACACCAGACTGTTACTACATTTCTACATAGGATTGGGGGGGCACACCTGACTGTTACAACGTGTCTACATTGGATTGGGGGTGCACACCAGACTGTTACTGTATTTCTACATAGGATTGGGGGGCACACCTGACTGTTTCTACATTTCTACATAGGATTGGGGGGGCACACCAGACTGTTACTACATTTCTACATAGGATTGGGGGGGCACGCCTGACACTTGTACACATTTGCTGTGAGTGCATTGGTATGGTACTCCATTTAATTCTGTATTCTAACCTATCATGCTGACTAGAGGCGTATCAGTGTACTACAGGTCTTAGGTTTGACTGACCTACATATCAGTTTCTGACTTCTTACCCTTCAGAACTAACATTCCACTGCCTGACCTGATGTAGTCTGTTGGTGTAGTACTGGGGGGGAGGTTACCCATAGCCATCATTCAGAGGCCTTAGCACAGCCTTTGTTTGTGTTTGTCTACACCTGTCCAGCTGGTTGAGACTGTTGTTGGTTATGTGAACCACCCTCACTGGCATGTGTGTGTCATATGGACACTCATGTGGCCCAGCACATTTCCTGCAGTGGGTTTTGTCACCATGTGTTGTACTGGCTACTATGGTGATACCAGTATTTGTTAGAGATCTCATGCTGCCACTATAGGTGTCTACTATCTGCTGGCATCCCATTCAGCCACCCTTGCATGCTCACATCCATACCATAGATACAAGTAACAACACTCCATTAGGCAATTGATAAGAAAAGTGACTTACCTTGTGGCTGTGTCAGTATTGAGGATGGTGCTGGAGGGCTGCCTATGTTGGATGCACATAGTACATGGTTGAGCACAGGTAGTGTCATGTTTGTCATCCATTTTACTGTATGTGCAAGTCAGAGAGAGGTGTCACTCCCTGGGTCTCTACTGTGTCAGTGTACGTGCTATGCATTGCCTCTTTGCCAAGGCCTCGGCATACTGGGCACGCCTCCATCTGCCTACTGGTTGTTCCTCCTCCGAGTCACTCTGTGTCTGTGCAGGCCTTAGCAATGGTGGGGGGCTGTGTGGCTCTTCCACGTGCTGTTCCTGCTGTGGCTGTTTCCACAGGATCATATTGTGTAGCATGACACATACAAAGACAATTTGAGTATATGCAGCTGGTGAGTACTACAAGGCTCCACCGGATGTGTTCAGGCACCAGAACTGTGACGTGAGCATCCCAAACACATGCTCTATTATAACTCTGGTCTGTGCGTGTGCCTCATTATGGAGTTCTTGTTCAGGTGTGTGTGCATTTCTGATGGCTGTCGTCAGCCACGGCTCCAGTGCGTAACCAGCATCCCCCACTAGGTAACCGTAAGGGATGTCCCCACTGGCAAATCTCTGGTACAGCTGCGTCAGATGCCAGATGTGGGAATCGTGATAACTTCCAGGGCAGCCAGCACACACATTCATTATAATGCCCTGGGCATCGCACTTGACCTGACAGTTGATGGAGGGGAAGCCCTTGCAGTTGATGTAGACCCTACCCCGCTCTCCGGTTGGTGTTTTGATGCACAAGTGCGTGCAGTCTATAGCACCCACTGCCTCAGGGTATTCTGCTATTTGGTGGAAGAGACGTATATTGCTGGCCAATGCCTCATGGGTGTTGGGGAAATGTACGTGCTCACCGCCATGCGCTGACATGGCATCCATGAACTGGTGGAGTACCCTGGATGCTGATGCCTGTGAGATTCCTATGATATCCTCAGTTGGCCTTTGGAATGTACCTGTGGCTAGTAGTCTTAGACCTTAACATACCTTGGTATCCACTGGGATGGGTTCCCCTCTGTTTTTTCTGTATGTCAGGCGTGGCCGCCACAGCTCAACAATTATCTGTAGGAGGTCCCTGTCCACCCTATAGCAGTCCACTATCTCCAGCTCATATAGCCCCTAGTAGGTTACCCTGGGTCTGTACACTCTTCTCCATCTCCTCACTGTGGGTTGGTCGACAGCATTCTCATCCTCACCACCCTCAGCCTCTTCCACATGTTGATGTATGATAGCTACTGCAGTCCCTATCATTTTGTTGTTTGTGTTTGTTAAAATTTCCCTGCTTGTATACACCGGTGGTGTAGAGTATGTGGGAAAAAACAGAGGGAAAGGTGTTTGCATAGTTTATAATAGTGTTCTGGGTTGAACTGGTCTGCTGCCTGTGTGATTGGCTGATTCTGATACATTTCACCTGCCAGCTGTGCTAGTTCTCCTTGATTACCTTCCTACTACTGTTTTCCCTTCCCATTGCCTTCCTGTTTAAGCCCAGGGGCGCGCCACTCAAACACAGTGCTCAAATGTGCACATAGCTGCTATTTCCAGGTTTAGTTTTTTTTTTTTTCTTTTAAACCCACTTAAGCAATGTAAAGAGTGCTAGGCAGCCTTAGACACACCCCTTGCTTAGCTCTGCTAAGCCAAGGGCAAACCCGAGCCACAGGGCTCCAGTCCGCTTACAGTATGCCCGACACACATCCCCATGATGTCAGCTAACTCCTAGGCTTGCACCAAGCTATTCCTGCACTTACACTGTTTGGTGCTGACTAGCATTGATGGGAAATCTGGGATTCAGTATCATTCCCATCATTTGCATATGATTTATGATTGCCTGCTAATACATAGTTGCAGGTCCCACACTGAGCCTCCCCCATTAGCAACCACTATTCACTGGCTGTGTTGTCTTCTGCCTGCCATTGAGCATAATGGAAAAATAGTGATTTTGGTTAGAATGCTTATTTCAGGTTATTGTTTTTATTTTTCGCCCGATCGCATTTGCACGCTGCTGCCCTATGCAGCCGAAATCGGCTAAAAAAAAGTTTTTTTTTTTAAACTGTTTTCCATGCCACTGGCATGCTTTACACATTATATACACCCTTTATTTGGAGCTGTCATGACTCCGTTTTGTAGTTTGCAGAAATGTACTCGTTACTAACTGAGTACATTTCTACAGATTACACTAGTCCTGCACTGCTGGCTGCCAGCTTCCTTGATCGCAGATTCACCTCATTTGCATGGTTTTCACCTGCAAATGGGGTAATTTGCACACAGGAGCTGCGTCCGTGCAGGAATAGTGCAGGAGCGCTCATGCACATCCCTGCAGCTTATTCCTAGACAGCACGGCGGACATATTGCCTCCTGGGGCTCCTACACTATACCTGCACACTGTGCAGGGCTTGCTGAATCTGGCAGTATCATTCACCTCAGTTATAATAATTGTCTGGAAAATATACAAACACTCATAACAAGTTTGAACAATTTTTTTTTACAATGGAGAAAGACTGACAATAATTAAAATAATAATGCTTTTCCAACATTCTCTATATTATTCAATCTATCTTATTTTTACCCTCTAAATCATTAATTAAAAAAACTAAATTCAATGATGCTAGATTCTTTTGTGCACCAAAAATCCAAGAATAGCTTTTAAATACCGCATAAAGAGCTGGACCAAAGGAGGAATGACCTTTCTAGATCTAAACTTATGCTCAATTTTTTCCATAATTAAAACAATTTCCTAACTAGTGGATTTATCTTACTCAGCTAAATGGAAAAAATACTGGAAAATAATAAGCATGGACTTAATTACAAGACCACAGACATACAAAACAGATATATTAAACAACCCCATATTATGGATATTAAAAGATTTCTTCACTACATATCTTACACCAAAACCCTCAATTAATTATATTTCTAATGTCATAATGAGTTTTAGGAACTTTATATATAAACATCCAATATATAAAGAGTGGATCTTTCTGATATGTCCCATAGCATATGCACAAGATATTGTATTATCATCTGAGCCATAAAAAAATCTATTACTTAAACAGAATAAATTAAACTTTTGCTTTCAGATGATATCAGATAAAAAAGTTAAAACTTAGATATACAAGCTTTTAGACGGTTCCTTTTAAACAAACTTGATTTGATGACTTCTCCAATTAGACAATCCACTTCTATACTGATAGATTACCTGGTACTGAAGATGCATCAAAAAACTTCTCATAAAGGAAAACTGTCTTATATTTATAGGATCATCAGAGATTAAACTTATAGTTGTCCAGAAAGCTTTTGGAAATGCCACTATTCGATTAACAATGAAACACCTAAAAAACAAGATAAGATGTATATACTGGAATCAGCTGGTAAAACAATGTCCTCAGTTAAATGGAAGTTATAGACATGGAAATACATGTATAGGTCATTTTATGCACCACAAATTGTAAGTAAAATCAATAAAAAGACAACTTATGTAAGAGATGTAAATCAGAGGTAAATGTTGGATGGGCACATATGTTTTATGATTGTTCGGAACTAAAAAAATATTGGAAAATGTTAATTTGTTAAAAGCATTATTTACAGACTGTTTTACTATAAATAGATCTATGGTTCTCTTTAATACATCCATTCCTAAATGTGTTAAAAGAATTAAACTTCCTTTAATCTGGTCAATTCTAGCTGTAGCTAGAAAGACTATTACTAGAAATTGGATCTCAGACTCTCCTCTATCTTTTATAGAGTTCAAAAATGGTATCACTGATCTTTGTCATTTAGAACTTTTGACAATGAAATCACAAACATCTAGAAAAACGTTTGCACATAATATGTGGGTTAGTTTACAGAATTTGTTAAAAAAGGAATAAGTTGTTTCATGAAACATTAATATATGCATTTATCAATGAAGTTTATAAAAGTGGATGTTTTTGTAAATACTTTACTTATTTTATGTATGTTAAATTATTTATTTACATCTATCAATTGTATTTAATAATAATATCATTTGATTATATGTTAAAATTAATAAAATTGTTTTCAAAAAAAAAAAAAGAAAGAAAGAAAAACTGACCTAGCTAAACTTGAATCCTGTTATAATAAAATTGTCAGGTTCTCCACTGAATCCCCATATAGAACTCTTTATTGTAAATCTCTGAAACTTCTAAACTGGCTAGCATTACCTCAGCTACTACTCTTTAATCAGCTAACCTTTGCTCATAAAATCCTACATCACTCATAAAAAACCCCGCTGTCCAGAACCTTATACAGCCACACTCTAACAACCATTTCCTACGTTCCAGCAATAAACTACTTCTTAATATCTCCAAGGTAAATAACTCAGCTGGAGACTCACTGTTCTTAAACTTCAAAAAAACTTTCCAAACAATATGGAATTAATTACCAGCTCCTATAACCTCGAACTGCATTACGGTAGAATTCAAAAAAACTTCTTGAGTCACTTAACTGAATCTTGGCTCTGTTCTTGCATATGCCCAGGCTAGCATGTCCTACTCCTTTCCTTACTATACATATGCAATATATGCACACTTTTACACTGTTTATTCTTGCCTTCAAAATGTCCACATGAAACATTATGTGATATTATAAGCTGTTAAGTTCCTCTGAACCTCAGCAGTCATACAACCATGTCAACCGTGTAAATATTCTTTTGCATTTTCTCAACCAAATACGTTCAGACAAATTCTTCATATTTTTATTGTACCTCTATCATGCTTTAATCAACCATGTATGTCAGGTTAAATTCTTTGTATTTTTTGTACTGCTGAGCTTGTTCTTTTGTATCTTATTTTATATTTTATTTTTATTTCAGAGATTTATTCCCCAGGCCTCCGCTGAAAAAAGGCCTGTTCCCAGTCAGACTTTCCCGGTAAACAAATGTAAAATAAAATACATACATTTATAATACCTGAGTGGGAAATTGTGTCAAATGCCTTAGCAAGGTCAAGGGAGGCAGTATGTACTGTTTTACCCTCCTCTCTGGCCTTTGTGATGTTCTCAAAAAAAAATCCACCAGATTCATTAGGTACGACCTGCCTTTGACAAAGCTGAATTTGGTCAGGTTCAGTGTTTGGAGGTTTCCTATGTCATTATTTATCAGGTTCATGATTATTCTTTACATGGCCTTGCATACAAGACTAATAACACTTATGGTTATTTAATTTCCTGGTTCAGTAGATGGTCCCCTTTATGCAGAAGGATGAGTGTTGCTGCCCCCCATTCTACTGGGAAAACATCAGTCCAGTGGCTGTGGTTAAATAGAGATCCTAATGGGCCTGATGAGTCCTGATTTAAACTGTTTAACAGGCAACAGGGCATATCATCAGGCCCCATTAAAGCCATGGTTTTGGCTATAGCGAGAAAAGTGGCAACCTGTTCTTTGGTGATAATTTGTGGGGATGTGGTGGAGAGTATTTCTTGGGGAGAACTGGGGATGATGGAGAGGTGAAATTTGAGCTGCATTTGTTGGCCAGCAAATTTGCTATATCTTCTGGCTGGGTATAGGTGATGACATCTACAACTAATTCTGCACATTGATGGGTGTTAGCTTTAAGACTGCAGACATAGCTGGAAAATGCCTTAAGGTTATCCTTAGCTTTGGAGGCTGTTTTTACCTCAAAGTCTACTTTCAGAGATTTGACTAGTTCCCTGATTCATGTGTCCAGACTGATAAGGGACTTTTTGCTCTGTTGTGCACATACACATTCCTTCTTACTTCTCAGCAGGATTTACTTTTTTTTTTTTTTGTACATCCTGTTTATACCAGGGGTTCACCAGGTTGGCTTTTTTTTGTGGTTTGATCTGTGTTTATTTCAGTCTGGTACTGCCGTTTCTATGTGATTGTTTATGTGGTTGTGTAGGGCTTTTGTGTATGCCTGTGCATAGGTTTGTGTGTTTTATGGATTTGGAAGAACTTGGAAACTAGCTTTGCTGTTCCTTAGTAAGGAGGTAATTTACCTTCCATATGTTTTTAAAGTTTGTGGGGTTAGGTGGGTAGACTAATTTTACCTTTATTTCATGGGAGACTGCATTGTGATTTGTTTTACCAGTGAGGACATCATACTGGGGGTGGGGTGGGGGGGGGTGCAGTACTCTCCCATATTTGTGACTACCAGATATGGGATATTTTTCCTCTAGTGGGAGTATAGACTAGCTGCTCCAGGGCATTTGAATTTACAAAGTAAAGAAGTCTTTGGGCCTGCATGTTAGTGGTCATGTATGCCTCCCAATTAATGGAGGAGCGGTTAAAATCACCCATGGGTATGGTATTGGGCTGGATGGTGAGTGATTCTAGTAACTTCAGGTATGATGTATGGGTTTCCTGGTTCATGGTGGGGGACCTGTAGCTAGCAAGAATATGGTAATGGATTTTTCCCATGTTTAGTTGGACGTGAAGTAGTTCAAGCATGGCATATTGTTGGACCAGGCCTGAGGTGTGCTTTTGTTTGTGGATAGATACAGCTCTGCCTTTTGCTCTTTCATGTTCAGTGGATAGTCGGAATGCATGAAAGGTATTATAGCCATGCACTGCTGGAGTGCTTTCCATGGCTTTGAGCCATGTTTCAGTAAATGCACAGATGTCAGCAGTCACCAAGGTGAGGAAAGCTTATAGGGAGTGCAGTTTCTTTTTGAGACTCCTAGCACTGAGTAGTCACACCTTTAGGTTGTCCTGAGTAGCATTTGATATGCTGGAAGGTTGATCTGTTTGGCAACACCTAAAAAAGGCACTATAGGGGTGGATAATGTTTTGGCCAGTATCTGAAAACCTAGAGTTAACAGGTGAAGATTATCACTGGCAAAGCAGCATGACCTGTCAGCCATGTCATCCCAGGCTGAGAAGTACTGGACCCCTTTGGAATGACACCAGTAGCCAAGCCAGTTGTTAAAGTTGATCATTTGTTGCTAGTATTGTGTCATCACACTTCTAAAGTTCATATTCAGGCGAAGAAGGCTGGATTCAGTGGACAAGTGGGATTTTTTTTGTAGAAGCACCTGTTACAGAGTTGGTAGTGTGGTTGATTTGTTGTGTATGCCAAGGGTTTCGGTGAATGTCCCCACTGATTTTCTGTGTGGCATTTGTATGAATGAAATTGTAAAACCACTTGCATTTGATTTTGGGTTTTATTGACATTTTTATGACTAAAGAGTTTGACTTGAGATATCTATAACTGAAGAGGTCTGAGTAAATCATTTGGTAGCAGTAGTGTGATATGTTATGAGAGAGATTTAGTAAGTTTTGGAAAAATATCTGAGGGTAAATATTGGTTTAGTTTATACTTGAGAGTAAAATATGCTAGTTGGTGAGATGGGTTATAAAGTGAGTAGAAAAAGTAATAGGGAATGTGTTAGAAAGGTACTGAGTTAAGTAGAGTTAGAATGGAAAGTAAGTTGAAGAGGACTAGTTTGTGAGTGACAGTAGGAGCTTTTCGAGAATGAGTAGTATTCCAGGTAGTGTAGATTAGTGACTGCATAATGCTGTAGGAGAGTATGAGGCAATTCGGTATAGTACCATAAGTTAGAGGGAGGAAAGTTATAGTAATAGAAGAATGTGTAGAGAAAATTTGCTACAGTGTGGGGCTTTACAGTAGTGACTAGAGAGTAAGTGCCACGTATGACATTTATGAGGAAACAGAAAATGTTCCAGTTAGCCAGACAGTATAGAGAAAATTGAAGGCACATTATGTGCCAACAGTGTTCCATCAGTTTGTTTGAATTATGCTTAAGCACATCTTTGATACTGAAATAATATCAAAGGACAGTCTGCGGCCATATGACTCTTGCATTTCTAAAAAAGTGAACAGCACCAAAACATATATTTTTATTACATTATTAAAATACAGTATTGCAATCTTACAGTGTTGGGCAACAAAGTCAGTACATTAACAAGGTCATTTGGGAGTTTGAATTGCCAGAGTTTAGATAGATTCTTGAACCAGAAGTCTTTATTTTTGTATTTTTTAAACCTACATAATTTTGTATTGTGAGTGATAGATACTTAGTTCTAAGTACTAGTTACCCTGACTGTGTGAACAATATTCTCGGCTACGATATTATAGTAATGTTTGAACAATATTACTGTCAGTTGGTAGGAAGTGAAACTTCCCACCAGAAATGATGCTCAATTTCATTATGAAAGCATTTGCACAGTAATATCAAATCACCTCTGGAAAATTTACAATATATGCAGTAGAGATTGAGTTTACTCTGACTTATCTACTTTACTAGCTTTTTCTTAGAATAGGTCTAACAGATATATAGCCTATTTTTTAATAAAGTATCAGTATGTATCTGTATATCTACAAATAATTATATCTTGATTTATCTATCTAGTACAAAAAATGATGGTTTTAGAGTAAATCTACAAAGATAGGGAAAAAAACACAATTTTTTGCAGGGTTCAAGCTACACCACCCTATATTGGGCTGCGAGGAGTGCAGGGGATATGCAAAGTGCCTCCTGCATCCCCACATCCCTTCTCTTTGTCAAAATGTCAATATTTCGAAAAAGAAAAGTAGAGGACCACTCACGAGAAAGTGCACTTAAATGAAAGTGCACTTTCGCGAATAGGAAACAGGAAACACTGTGGCGCCGAAGCACACTACAGTGGGGAAAAATTAATTTACCTGTTTCTCCACTGTAGTGCGATCTCAGAGTTAGTATATTTAAGTAGCGGGGGTGTGGGTGTCCAGCCCCCCACACGGAGGATGCAGGGGGGTTTGCCCCCTGCAAAACACTGTTTTTTTTTGTATTTTTTATCGGTTCGTTGAACCAATATTTGCAAAAGTGCACTTTCATTTAAGTGCACTTATGTGTAAATGTTCCTCTACTTTTCTTTTTTGAAATAATGCAATTTTTCACAAACAAAAGTAGATCTACATATATATATATATATATATATATATATATATATATATATATATATATATATATATATATACCTGTGTGTCTGTGTGTGTGCGTGTGTGTGTGTGTGTGTGTATATATACATATATATATATATATATATATATATATATATATATATATATATATATATATATATATATATATATGTATGTATGTGTATGTATATATATATATATATATATATGTATATATATGGGTCTAGGACATTTCACTGAAATTCAAATGACTGAACACAAATCACTGAAAGCACAATTCACCGAAAACTCAATTCACCAAAACACATTTCACCAAAAGTTGTATATGGCCTTGTCCCCACTGTAGTATGACCCTGGGGATAGCATATATAGTAGGGGGGGTAGGGGCGTAGCCCCCCACATATTTTAAGTATGTATCATGTTTGGAAAAGAGTAATATATTGTAATTGCAAGTATCCATGTATATAGTTCAAAACATTTGAAGTATGTGGGAGGGGGCTATGCCCCCCACCCCCCCCCCTACTATATATACTAACTCCAGGGTCGCACTACAGTGCAGACAAGCCCATATACAACTTTCAGTGAAATGTGTTTCGTTGAATTGAGTTTTCAGTGAATTGAGCTTTCAGTGAAAAGTGCACATTAATTTGACTTTTGGTGAAATGTGCTTTTGGTGAAATGTCCTAGACCCATATATATATATATATATATATATATATATATATATATATATATATATAAAATAAGTCCATTTTATTGAAAAAAAAAAAATCAAAAATCGAAATGGACTTTTCAAAAAAAGAAAAACAGTGTTTTTGTATTGGGTGGGTAAGTCCCACTGTATACCCACACCCCTAACGTAAATATTCCAACACGGAGAGTACTAGAGGAAAAGTGAAAATTCACCCTTCCCTAGTATTCCATGATCTTGCACAAACTGCCTCCTTTCCATTCATTTTTTTTTTAACTACAGTAGAACCTCTGTAAGTCGACCACTCAAGGGATTATAACAAACTGATCAACATACGGAGGTGGTCAACATAAGGAACAAGGCCTGCTGTACTGATACATACATATACATTACTTTCTTGTACAGCTTTTATTAGAGAACATCTTACGAAATCATACATAATCAAAATACAGTAAAATCATACATAAACTATCATACAAAATCAATACATTTACTGTTTTCTCATGGTTTAATCATTCTTCCTGAAAAAAGAGTCAGTTTTGGTCTGTTTCTTATTTTTATTACAAAGGTAAGTGTTGAAAGCACTCTAAATGCTGGCTACTCCACTCAGCATACCCGGGCATTTTTCCATAGCAAATGACGTCAACTGCATTATCAGATTTTATTTTATTTATTTATTTATTTTATTTTACATTTGTTTGCCAAGATAGTCCGACTGGACACATGTCCATTCACAGTGGAGGCCTGGGTAAAAAAGCTCCAAAATGCCTGACATCCTCTTCTTTTGGAGTCTCTGCAATTTCTGTGTCTTTCTCACTTGCTTCTTCCACTTCGTCAGCTGCTTTGTGCACTTTTACATTGGTCTGTAATTCCGTCAATATCGCTTGGAAAATTGCTTCTGTGCAGGTTCATTACAGGTTGCCACCGTATCATCCATTGCAACAAAACCTTCAAAATCTATTCCTTCAAATTCTGCCATGGGAGGTGGACTGTCTAATGGGGCCAAAAACATCATGCTCTTGGGTTGTGACAAATGCAACTTTCATGAAACACTTCTGTATCATTTCTGTCTGAGCTTTATTGCAAGCAGAACTGATCCAGAGGACAGCATCCAGAGTATTAACTGATGCAGCGGATGAAGTTGCTTCCAAAGACAGACCACAGGTTTGTCTTTTATTGATGACCCACTGCAGGAGCTGGGCTCAGTAGTGCATTTTAAATGTTTTGATGATGCCTTGGTCAAGAGGTTGGATTTTTGAGGTCATGTCTGGAGGCAGAAATTTCAGTGACATTAGTGAGATGATTCACTTGTGGGCGCCCAGGACAGTTGTCTACTGTTAGGAGAAAAGACCATTTTTTCTTCTTCATTTCTCAGTCAATGCCACTTTCCCACTCCTCAAATAGGGCACCAGTCATCCATGCATATTTGTTTGATCTCCAAGTGACGGGGAGGTCTTCTGGCTTCAGGTTCTTGAATGTGCATGCCTTTGCCGATTTACCAGTCACCAAGGGATTTAGTTTTTCTCTGGCTGAGCTAGTGCAAAGCAGAACTGTGAAACATTCTTTGGAAAGTTTTCCACTCTTATATTCGTCACCCTTCATGATGAGGCTCCTGTCAGACATCACCTTGAAAAAGAGTCTGCACTCGTCAACGTTAAAGATGCTGTCATCTTTGAAGCCTCTATAGAAGTCCAGGAACTTTTTAATGAACTCTTCCACAACTTCTATTGGAACTTCAATGGATTCACCACACAAGACATTATGGGAATTCTCATGTCCAAGTTTAAATTTCTCAAGCCACTTAATGCTTGGAATTCTGCCACTCCAAATACCTGTGCAATTTTTTTAGCAACTTCTTGGATCATTGTTTCGGAGATCCAGGCATTAACTGCCCTCATTTATTTGAACCAACTTAATGTTGCTTTATTGACTTCATCAAGGGAAGTTTTCCTCCTTTTCCATTGTAGGCCTCCGCTTTCCTTACCATAGCTCTCCAAGTACTCACGTTTATGTTTTTGGATGTTGCTAACTGTGGTCTTGCTAACTCCAAAATGTTCCAGCACCTTTATTTGGCTGCTGTTTTCCAGAAAATGTAGAAGATGAACCTTTTCCTTCAATGTAAGCTCTTTGAGTTCTTTCCTTTGGGCCATCATGTCTGGATTAACTGTAAAATGTTTCAGTAATTGTAGGATGTATCTTCAGCAGCATGTGATAGATATTATATTAGGCCTAATTGAACATGTGGTAATAATAAAACATGAAAAAGAACTTATACTAAAGAAAAAATAATACAACTAAGTCACAAAGCAGACACCTTCTACCCCTTGCTGCAGAGTGGACTCAAGTTTTCAAGTTATAGAGGGTAAATTAATATTGTTGGTCACAGTCCAAGTGGTCAAGATACAACTTACAGAGGTAGTCAATACAGAGAGGTCATTCTTCCACCGAGTACATGTGGTGCATGTCTGGTCCATGTAAATTAGGTCAACTTACGAAGGTAGTTAATGTAGGGAGGTGGTCAAATATGGAGGTTCTACTGTACATTTTGTTCAGTAACTTTGATTTGAACAAAATGCATTCAAAAGGAATGCCTTTTGACCACGACCACCTATGTATGACCCATCTCTCTCTGTCTCTCTCTCTCTCTCTATATATATAAATATATATATATATATATATATATATATATATATATATATATACAAAATAGTTAGATAAATACAGAAACTTAAATATACATGCATACAATTGTATAATACTCAGTATATGTTCTTAAAGTTGTAAGTACTACAAATTTTCTTGAATTGGTTTTACCCAATATGTTTCTCATGATTCTATAGCTCCTCCTGGTAATATTGTTTACTTGTGCACCTACCTTCAGTGCAGTATTAAATTATTCCTTATTCCTTTACATGTCTTGAAAGAGATATTATCTGAAATGTAGAACCGTGCATATTTTGATGCTAAATACACATTTCTGTTAATGTCACGTATGCAAGGAACTGAGGTAACACTTTGACCTGTCATGGTCTGCTAGGTTTAGCTAGTACTGCTTACTTTGGTGCAGTCAGTATTATGTCCTTTCCATAGTCTACCTGTATTTGAAATTTTGTCATAAAAATATTAAATAAAAATGGTCTCAAATTCAAAGCAAGTAATATACCTTTGTCCATGACTTTTTTTTATGTAAAGAGCAAGTTACTAACTCCTCCGTGGCATGTATGATTATAAAGCCAGCAGGACTGCTACTGCAAAACAATATAGTATACTACCAGTTCAGTAAGTGTTTACAGTTACTGCAAAACAATATAGTATACTACCAGTTCAGTAAGTGTTTACAGTATGACTGAATGTGGTACCAAATCCAATATAGTTTGCCACCAGTTCAGTAAGTGTTTACAGTTACTGCAAAACAATATAGTATACTACTAGTTCAGTAAGTGTTTACAGTTACTTCAAAACAAAAGAGTATACTACCAGTTCAGTAAGTGTTTACAGTTACTGCAAAACAATATAGTATACTACCAGTTCAGGAAGTGTTTACATTTACTGTAAAACAATATATTATACTACCAGTTCAGTAAGTGTTTACAGTTACTGCAAAACAATATAGTATACTACCAGTTCAGTAAGAGTTTACAGTATGACTGAATGTGGTACCAAATCCAAAGGCCTTGGTAAATCTGTGTGTGTGTGTGTGTGTGTGTGTGTGTGTGTGTGTGTGTGTGTGTGTGTGTGTGTTTGTATATATAAAATAGAAGCAGAGTGATTTAAAATGTCAACCAGGTTTGAATAGAACTGCATCAAGTTACTTAAATTTAAATGGCTATTAAGACATCCATATTGACTATTGTCAATACATTGCTTAAATGAGTCTGAAAACATACCCAAAAGTACCCTCTCCTAGCACTTTCTAATGATAGAAGTCATGCTAATAGGTCTGTATTTCATTGCTTTGTTTAGATTTCTACTTCTAGGCAGAGCAGGATCCAGCACTAGGTAGCATAGGCAGTTTGCCTAGGGCCCCATGGCTGGGGGGGAGGGGCACCCTGCCCTGGAAGCTTAAAACATTAATTTTAGTTAATTAAGAATAAATTTAAATAGATAGTTCTAAACACCACAGTGGCAGCATCTTTTCCTTTAAAGAGGACCATGCATGCATGCATGGCAATGCAGATGTAAACACATTCCACACTTACGCATGGAATTTAAACTAGCCATTCCATTGAGAGAGAAGGTAAGTGTGTGTATATATATATATATATATATATATATATATATATATATATATATATATGTGTGTGTGTGTGTGTGTGTGTTTGTGTGTACGTGTGTATAAAATTTAAGCTAGCAGTTTCATTCATTTCTTTATGAGAGAGAAAGTGTGTGTGTCTGTGTGTGTGTGTGTGTGTGTGTGTGTGTGTGTGTGTGTGTGTGTGTGTGTGTGTGTGTAAGAGAGTAGGTGTGTGTATGTGTGTTTTGCTGTGTGAGAGCAGAGAGAAGTTTGGAAGGTGGGTTTTAGTGAGTGTGTGTTTAACATACTTCTCAACTGTCCAGATTTAGCCTTTTAGTTTTGGTCTTTTTCTCATAAAATTAATGGTTTTCTGGCAATTCACAGAGGACTGAAGTCACTAAATAATGACACATATGTATGTGTGTGTGTGTGTGTGTGTGTGTGTGTGTGTGTGTGTGTGTGTATATGTATGTACATATATATATATATTTTTTTTTTTATTTATGTAAGTTTCAGACTTCATATCCCTCAGAAAAATGCATGTTAACACAAATCCTGTTATTCTAGCAACTTTCTAAATTAAAAAGAGCAATATTTAAAATATATCCCTATTTTTGGGCAATTGTATCCCCATTATTTTAGGCTTTCTTCTGATTTCTTGCACTTAGAGGTTGAGAGTATGGTATGTAATGCCTTCATGGGGGGTTAGTCAGTTAGGTTGATCAGGCTTGACCCCGTAGCCTGAATTCTCTACACCAACTACCAGACTGCTGAAGGAATTGTGAGCTTCAGTGGAGAAAAGAGCCTGAACCCTTTACACCAACCACCAGACTGCTGAAGGAATTGGCAGCTTCATTGGAGACAAGAGCCTGAATCTTCTATACCAACTAAATGGCTGTTGAAGAAATTGTGAGCTTCAGTGGGGAATAAGAGCCTGAATCCTCTGTACCAACTACCACACTGCTGATGGAATTGTTACTTTGAGTTTCAGTACATTTTCATGGAATTATGAGTTTCAATGCATTTTCAAGGGATTATGAGTTTCAGTGCATTTTCATGGAATTATAACTTTCAAATGAAGAGAAGTTTATTGTTGTTCATGCTAAGTCTGTTTTCAGTGTGCACCTAACTGTTTTGTTTAGCAAATGGCAGTCACTGTTTGTGCTATTGAATTTGAAAGCAGCATTAGTAGCCTAATTGTCTTTGATGCAAAAGGTTGGGGATTCTACCCCCATACCATGTAGATGGAGTGCTATTGTAGTGCTTTTTCGATTGCTGATTGTTTGGTGCATTTTAAGTTGGGATAAAGGTTCTGCACCCCTGAATGTGTCCTCCTTTTTATGAGATGCCTAGTAACTATGAACTTGTTGTCGGTTTGTTACTCATTTCCTATTCCAATATTAGCAGCTTACCAATTTTTGATGAATGTAACATAGGCAATTAATTCTTCAAGGGCAGCAGGCACTGAATTTGTAGATGAAACACTGAAATGTAAAATTGTTTGCTAGTAGCATCATGTTTGCTAGTTACAAATCTCTTTAATGTAGACTGATGACTTTTACTTCTGCAGATGTTGTGCTTATTGACTGATATATGCGGAGTGTAATGACAGATGTCTGAGTGGATTTTTATTGCTGACATTTTTTGAAATGTGTAGTTTTGTCATTATTGGTTCATACATTTTGTTTCATTGCTTACTGGAAGAATGTTCAAAACTACAAATTTAAAACAGATTCTCAGAAGTGGTGCTGTATTATACAAGGAATATAATTTAATACAATCAGGAATGTGAATCAAAGAAAATATACATGTACGCATGGCCGTAAAATGTGTGCAAGGAGCCTGTGGTTTGAAAACATCTCAAAGGTAAACTTAATCCCCCACTGGCTAGATGCATTTTCTTTGATTGTGGGCTTTAATGCCATTTCAATGAATGCAAGTTTCAATGGCAGAGAAGTTTACTGCTCATAGTAAGTCTGTTTTCATTGTGAGACTGTATTTTAGCAAATGGCTGTCAGTGCTTGTGCCATTTTATTTCAATATATGTAATCACTGTAGATGTAAATAAGAAAACATTATGCACACTGACTATGGTTGCCACCTTTTTAAATACCCAAAGTGGGACATTTTTTGTAGAAATGTCAGATTTTGCAGGACTAAACATACCCATGACCAGTACAAAGGATATAACTTCACCTTTTTGCCAAAATAAAAGCTTATTCTTGGAGCATTTGAGTTGCTTATGCTATTTCATATAACATTTAAGTGTTTTAGATAAAAAATAACTGTTTTATGCAACTATTAAAGAAAACTTAAACTAAAATTTCAGGACATTTGCCATTTTTTTGATTTTTTTCGCAGGACACAACTGCGCAAAGAGGGACTGTCCCTCGCAAAGTGGGACAGGTGGTAACCCAAACACTGACAGGTTTGAACAGTGTTTGTAGTAACTGGAGAGAAATAGCCAAGTAATGAAATGTTGGAATGGCTAGGGAGGTTGCTTATGCGTAAGATAGAGGGTTGCTGCAAGAGGGGCTGCTCTGGAGGGCCCTGATCAGTTACCCTGCCTAGGGCCCCATTTGACAATGATCTTGCCCTGGACACACTATAACGTAAGCCATGCATTTAATGTCTTTTAATGGAAATATTTCAAATGTTTTCATCTTTTCATGTTAACACTTTCTGGTTTGGGCTGAGAGACATTAACAGGTAGCAACCAAGAATAATTAAACTGTATGTGTGTTTGCACTGTTCTGGAGTACAGGTATAGTCCATTTGTCTTTCTGCTAAGTTTCTTAGTTTAAATGACTATTAGACGGGAGCAAGGCCAATATATCAGAATGAAAACATCTTAGCTCTGTAACTTTCAAATATATTTTCTGGCTAAATACCTAGAAAAACTTAATTTAGGTTTTACAGTACTACAATAATAATTCCTTCGTAAGAAAAAAAAATTCTATCAGAAACTTCATTTAAATATATAATTAGTGGAGACTGAAAAAATCAGTCTACAAAGAACAGCTCACAGGACACATCTTTGAAAAAGAAAATCTATTTCCTGGTATGCAAGAAATTGTGACAAAATAGATAAAATTTGTTTTAAAACTTGACACGTTTGAAGAAGAATCAAATGGCTCATCAGAGTAGCGTAATAAAACAACATCACACACAAATAAGCAACGCAGACGAATCTGCTAAGGACCGCGGAGGCAGAACATCCGAAGTAGAATCACACACTCAATTTCTTATCAAACAAAATAACTGGCTTATTGGAAAAATAGATGACATCAAAAACAGACTGAGAAGAAATAACATAAGAATCTACGGCATGCCAGAAAAAAATATGAAGGAGAAACCATAGTAATCTTCCTAACTACATGGTTACATAAAAATCCCAATCTACCAGAGGATTTATCTTTCAGGATTGAGAGAGCTCCCATATCTTTAATCCCTACAACATGGATAGAAAAATCAACTCCATTTTCAATGATAGCAACATTTTAAAATTTCTATCAAGTATGGGAAAAACCCATATACTAAAAAATACATGTTCAAATCCTTCAGTGAAAGTAGATGAAAATGCAATTCATTTTGACAATGACTATTTTACAAATGTGATGAGCAGAAAAAAAGCATGTATACCTTTCATCAATGAACTAAAAACAGAAAGGTGTCAAAGCAAATCTACTGTTTCCTGCAAAACTGAAAATCCATTTTCTGGAAGGGATCAAAGTATGTGACAACTTAGAAGAAGCAACTGAACTAGTACCAAGGAAAAAACACCATCATCTCTGCAGAGAAAATGGAATAGAACATCTCATCTTCATTAAAAAGGCAAACGGGGAATAAAAACTCCTGGAAAATAATAATATATCAGAAAGAGAAAAAAAATAACAATGAAATTTACTATAACCGTTTTTTTTCTATATGTCTTTTAAACATGGATGCATACAAAGAATATATATCTTCATATATTAAAAAATAAGTACAAAGCTACTTATTAATAAATGTAATTTAATCTGTATAATAATAATACTTGTAAATATGATATATCCAGATAATTTAGTATGCAGATGGTAACTATAATGTATAATGTTTCCATTTTTTCTTTGATTCTATAATCTTTCTTTCATTTAATTGTTATAGTTAACTTTTGAAAAAATAAATATGAAAACTTCTTGCTATTAACACAAATATAGCAAACACGTAAAATACATGAAAATCTTAAAGGAATGATAGTACATAATAGATATATGTGATATTTTTTTCATTCATTCTTTTCTTCTTACATGTTATATTCTAAACATGATTAGTGATGCACCTCTAAGAATGTGTTTTGTTGTACTGTCCTAGACGGGTGGGTATATAGCATGTCATTTCGTGTTTACTCATGCTCATATTGTATGCTATTATATGGAGAGGAGGTTTGGGCAAGTAATATGGTTATGTTTTTTTGTGAGGGTTTTGTGGATGGATGTCATAGTGGCATACTTGTAGGGTGGAGAGGGATCCTGTCATGGAAGAATTGCCTGCTGAAGTTGTGCAAGAACAGAATTTTTCATCTTTGCAACGCAGTTGGAAATAGTTAATCTCAAGTGAGAGACATAACTGCCAAAAATTATATAGCGCACAATACTATTTAAACTGGAGGGAGGGTAGGAGATAAAATAGGGAAAATGTACTTACTTTATGGAGTTCCAGTGCATTGTAAGCCTTTCAGGACAAAGATATTTTGATAGGATTATGTAACATACTGACAATGAAACAATAGCTAAACACATGCAAATTAAAGTGACACAGTCAATAGTTAATGTCTTGATGACTTTCATGTAATACCATTACATAAAGCTACCCAGTGACTGACTAAGTACAGAAATGGTAAAGTGGCGAAAGGGTAGGTGTCTACAAAAATTTGGATTTTACCACTGGAATGATGAATGACATCACAGAGAGTTTTAACTGAGGTGGAATTAACCTTCCACTGATATGATGCAGGACTAAATGGTTAGACCTCTATTTGCATTGGTCGCAGGTTAGAATGATGCAGCCTGGGAGACTTCTTAAATCTTTTTGTTTCTAAGTTTGTTATGCTCTTTCTCGCCTTATATAACTGAGAATACAACTTGCTTCCCTCTGTGTTTACTATGTGATTAAATAAGTTGAATGTTTAGATTATGCACCTCCAGTCTTTCCTATTTGATATGAATTACTGGAGTAGGTAGTACAGTTTTTTATTCATAGTTCATGCCCACAGCATTTACTGTCATCTCATTTGCAGATTCACATATCTTATCCCAGTAGCTATATGTCCCCTTCAATATATAACCTTCAAAAGTGAATGGAAAACATGAGGTTTGACCTTACGGATTTACAGTAAATGTTGAATAATTGCTTTTATGTCTCAGAAATCATCCTGTCTGGTCAATTTTCCCACCATGATTGACTAGTCCTTGATTACTGTCTTCAGAATTAACCCATGCATCATTTCTCCCCTGCTGACAGCCCAGTAACAATCATGTACATGTTAAATAAGGAATTCAGTAGCTGTTTTGGTGGAGCATAACAGACAGGTCATGGTCGCAGAGA
Organism: Protopterus annectens; assembly: GCF_019279795.1. Classification (NCBI taxonomy): domain Eukaryota; kingdom Metazoa; phylum Chordata; order Ceratodontiformes; family Protopteridae; genus Protopterus; species Protopterus annectens. Next base: position 766,689,509 of record NC_056727.1, read on the forward strand.
TTTCTGGTACCATACTTATTACTCAGTGAGATCACTGTTACCACATGTGGCAGTTACTCAGTGAGATCACTGTTACCACATGTGGCAGCAATGGAGACTTAAGACCTTATACAGAATGGAAAATCTGTATGTAGTGATTCTAAGAAGTTAGACTTGAAACAAATTAGCAACAGTCTGAGTATCATAAACTGTACATGATAGTATTTCTTGTTTCAGTTACAATGCACATAAGGACAGATTCTTGGACACCTACTCTGAGTGTACACTAGGTGTACACCTTTCTGGGTGAATGGACAAAGTCACCTTTTTTCACCTACTTTTCATTTTACTGCTGTTTTTTTTTTTTTTTTACAGTTATGAATATTGAGTGGGACTCACAGAAGTCACACAATGTGTACACTTAGTGTGGTTGTCCTGAGTCAGGGTTGTGATGGGGATCTTCTTGAGTACAGATCGTGTACATTTGATGTGCAGATAGTGTACATTCGGTGTAGGTATTCATGAGTCCAACCTGTAAATCTTGCTTATTCATGAATAGAATGAAGTTTTTTTTGTTTGTTTGTTTCTTATGATCTTGCATTCATGTGACATGTTGGCAGTTTATTCTAAAACCTTTTCTAGAGATTGTATATTTTTTTATTTGTTGTTCATTTATATTAAAAGTTAGGTAAATACATTAGTATATAAGTCATTAATGAATTTTGAATGTCATGAGTATAAAGTTATACATTTATGAGAATGTATTATATATTAATTTTATATATGGTTACATACAATGAAAAAAGTAATCTTTGTAAACATTTAAATGACTATCTGTTAGTTAACTAAATATACCAATAGTACAGACTGTATCAACAAGTAATGGGATGTATGTGTATAATTAACTTTGCAAACTAATTTAAGGTATTGTGCAGAGTTTTTATTATAGTTGCTTTCTACATACATAAAACCAACAAAGGTCTTGAAAATGAACATGATTCATGGAAAGAAAAGATAAAATGGAGATGAAAATAAAACAAAATAGAAAGCATAACAAGAAAGTTATACGTTAGATAGGGAAAGAAAGGGATGAGAGATTGGAATTCCATATGGAGATTTTCTGAAAAAACAGTTTTGATTTATTTCTAGAACTTGTTACTTTTGTAATGGTCAAGATTCATTCCCTGTAGTCGATTGTTTTCTTAACAAATTATATATTTAGATGTTCATAATGTACTGGAAAATTACTAAAACTTTATTATAGTTGTAAGTACAATTTTTAGATAAGGAAATGTTATCAGCTTATTAATAGTCATTATAATATTTACCATCTTTTAATATATACAGTTAAATTTAAAACAATCAAATGATAAATTACAGCAGCACTTAAAGGTAGTTAAACAGATTACTTGGGTGTACAGATAATCTGTCTGTTAGATTAAATAGATTAGGATCTTTTGTATCCTTAGGTATAGTAGGCTAATAGTCATAATGTAGGTATATTTACCAGAGCTGCACAGAGCTTAGCAACTTGCAACTGATCTGCTATGTTATCCATAGCATCCATTGCATTCTACTGCAAAATAAGTATCATTTTTTTTTACTGATGATGTTTTTTTACTGTGTGCTGTTATCTTTGAACTGTATTTTTGCTGTTAGCTGCACTTTTTAGCCTACCATAGACTTGGTTCAGATTTCCTGGACCCAGTCCCTTTTTGCAGTTTTTGAGCACTAATCCAGCTTTCCTTCACAAAAGAAAGCATCCACTGCACCCCTGTGAGAGAAGAGTGTGGCTAAGGACCCACCTGAGTGGTGATTGTTGTCCTAGGGCCCAGTCTTGTTCGCTATCATTGGTTAGAGTATTTAAACCCATTTAATTCCATTGCTATTTATTGCCCTTGTTTGTGTGGGTTGGCGCTCAGTTTACCAGAGCTGCACAGAGCTTAACAACTTGCAAATGATCAGCTGTATCATCTGAAGCATCCACTGCTTTCTGCTTCAAACTAAGTATGATTTTTACTTGATCTGTACTTCCTGTACTATTGTTTACTGTGTGTTGTTATTTTTGAACTGTATATCTGCTGTTAGCTGCACTTTTTAGCCTAGCATAGGCTTGGGTCAGATTTGCAGGACCCAGTCTGTTTTTGCAGTTTCCTCCAGAAAAGACAGACTCCCCTGCATTGTTGTGAGAGAAGAATGTAACTAAAGACCCACTTGAGTGGTGATTGTTGGACCAGGGCCCAGTCTCATGTGCTATCATTGGTTAGAGTGTTTTCAATCTGTTTAATTTTGTTGCTATTTATTGCCCACGTTGTGCAGGTTGGCTCTCAGTTTACCAGAGCTGCACAGTGCTTAACAACTTGCAAACGATCTGTTGTGTTATCTGAAGCATCCACTGCTTTCTATTTCAAAAATAAGTATAATTTTTACTTGATTTGCACTTCTTGTAGTGTTTTTTACTGCGTGCTGTTATTTTTGAACTGTATTTTTGCTGTTAGCTGCACTTTTTAGCCTAGCATAGGCTTGGTTCAGATTTGCTGGATCCAGTCTGTTTTTGCAGTTTCTGAACACTAATCCAGCTTCCTCTACAAAACAGGGCCTCCCCTGCACTGTTGTGAGAGAAGAGTGTAGCTAAGGACCCACCTGAGTGGTGATTGTTGGCCCAGGGCCCACTTTCATGTGCTATCATTGGTTTAGATTGTTCTAAATACATTTCATTTTGTTGCTACTTATTGCCTAAGTTTGTGTGGTGTGCACCATCTCACACTACTTTTCAGTAGCGGTTACCATTGGCAGTTATAGATGCAAAGTCCCAGACAGATACATTTTCCCTTATTCAACTGCTTGTGTTCCATCTGAGGTTTCTTGCTGGTTGTGCTTCACTGCCCAGAGAGACACAAAGCTGAGCCTCTGCGGTACCGATACAAGTCTCACCCACTAAGCCTCTCGCAGTATAGAACTTCTACTAGTCCCTCAGCCATACCTTAGTCCTTCTAGTCCTCTCCCCGTTACTGATCACAGTACAATACCTAGTATCATGGATGGACAGTTTCCCTCAGATTCTTCAGTCAGCCTGATTGACATGGGCATCCTGAGGCAGTGTAGCAATTGGCTCATGTACACTGACAACCCATTACTTCTGTGTCATACAAATTCAATATGTGAGAGATGGATCTATGTTAAGAATCTAGAATCTATGCTCTCTCACTCACAAATCAGCATATCAAATACTATAGGGGTTGTCAGCTCACACAATTCACCTACTGCACCAACCACACTCAAAGCACCTAAATCTACATATGCAGAGGTACTCACCAGAAGCCTACCTAAGGATCAGAGACCTCTCAAACATAAACACCATTCACATAATTCACAACCAGCTGAACACAATACACATAAAAACACATGCACCAGTGTCTCATCTAACAAGCCCTAAGGCAAAACACAAAATCTAATGTTTTGATCGTAGGTGTCTCCATTGTATGAGACACAGATGCCCCACTTACCAGGTTGGATAAGGAAAAAGTTACAGTCAGCTGTCTTGTCAGGTGCCAAGATCCACCACATCACACAAACACTCAGGTCTCTCAACAACAGGTACTGTTATGACTATGTCATAGTCCATGTTGGTGTGAATGACCCGAGATGTGCCTCTCTAGACTATATGAAGAGAGACATGACCAAGCTCTCTGAATATGTGTCCCAGGTGAGTATGTCCCTAGCCTTAAGCAGTATTCTACCTTCGCTTAACATTATGCCACAGTACAGACAAAAAATGATTGACTTCAACAATTGGCTTAGTTTCTGGTGTCATTCCAAGGCGATCCAGTACCTGTCAGTCTGGGATGATATGATTGATAGATCATGATGCTTTGCCAGAGATGGTCTTCACCTGTCACCTCTTGGGTTTTGGTTGCTGGCTAAGGCACTTGCCTCCCTATAATGCCTTTCTTAGGCAATGTCATAAGAACAAAATTCCAGATGTAATAATATCCTTGAAAAACAACCTCAAGGTTTAGACTTCTTGCATTTAGCACACACTGGAACCATTCCTCACTTTGGAAGATGCAGTCACAGAGACCTGGTTCAAGGTAGTGGAGAGCACCCCGGCCATGCCACCCCCATAGTGCCTTTTTTAGGCAAGGCTCAAATGATAAACCTACCGCCCTAGAAAACAAAAATGGAGAAAAACTAAGGGTAATACTGCTCAATGCCAGAAGTCTAAACCTCAAGATGCACGCCCTCGAAGCCCTCCTCAGTATGGAGAACATCGATGTCTGTGCTGTGACTGAAACCTGGTTCAAGGCTCCTGAGAGCACCCCAGCACTATCAGGTTATACCTCATATCATGCGTTCCGGCCCCAAAATCCGGACCGAACCACAAAAGGAGGGGGAGTATCCATATTCATAAAGGATACCCACACCTCCAGGTTAGTGGCAACGTACGAAGCATCAGAGACCATCCAGGTGCAATTAACCAGAGGCAAAACTGCCCTACAGTTTGTAACATGCTACAGACCACCTTATCAAACTCAGGAAACCCACACAGCCTTCCTGAAGACACTGGAGAGTATGAATGTCTCTCCAAACACCATCATATTGGGTGACTTCAACTACCCAAACATAGACTGGGAACATTACTCAAGCCCCAACACCCTAGCCCAAAGGTTCCTGGAGTTCATAAACTCAAATGCTATGGAACAACTAGTCACCATTCCCACAAGAGGAGAAAATATACTAGACCTGATCATCACAAACATGGGGACAAAATGCTCCACACCAGAAGTATATCCCTCATTGGTGAGATCAGACCATAAATTAATCTCACTGGAGATCCACATCCCGCCCCCACCCCAGCAAAGACCACAGTGAAGTACTTCTCAAAAGCAAACTTCACAATTCTTAAGACTGGAGTGGTATCCTTCAAGTCTCCCGAGCCAGTGGAAACCACAACCCATGCTGCTGAAACCCTTACAAATGCCTTCTACGAGCACCTCCAGGAATGTATGGATCAAGCAATCCCTAATAAAATCAAGACCCTTTCCACCAAAGGCAGGCTCCCGGTCTGGTGGACCCCAGCCATAAACAAACTCTACAACAAGAGGAGAAAGCTACTACATGACAGAGCAAAATCCCTAAATGGGAAGGCATCTCTGATCAATACTAGCAAAACTACGATCACTCATAAAATCATCCAAGGCCAACTTTGAGAGAAAAATCGCTAATGACACAAAAGACAATCATAAGGCCTTCTTTAGCTATGTTAGAAACCTGGGTGGAAACTCCCAGATATGCTCAGAATTAGTCCAAAATGATAAAATAATTGCTGAACCCACAAACATTGCCAACATACTGGCAGACAGGTTCAGTGCAAATTTCTCCACTCCCTCCCCCCCAAAAGGAGAAATATCTATCCCACCAGAGTCTAGCCTCCCAAACATCTCAGATGCCCAGGTGAGAGCTGCTCCCTCTAAAGCAAAAAACACAGCATCAATGGGACCGGACAGTGTCCCCGGCTGTGTGCTACACGAACTCAATGAGGAACTAAACCCACACATAAGGCTGCTGTTTAATCTTAGCCTTACTACAGGATACGTACCCAAAGAATGGCATATGGCAACTGTGGTCCCACTCCACAAAGGCGGTGCTTCTACGGACCCTGGAAATTACCGCCCCATAAGCTTGACGAGCCTTGTCTGCAAAGCTATGGAGAGGATCATAATGGAACTCATAAATAAAGACATTGGGGACCTACAGACACTGGATCCTACCCAATTTGGCTTTGTCAAGGGCAGATCCTGCCTCTTGAACTTGGTCGACTTTTTCGAAACAGTCACTAAGGCCATTGATGAGGGTAAGGCAGTTCACACAGCCTACCTTGACCTAGCAAAAGCGTTCGACACAATACCCCACTCGGGCATCATAGAAAAGCTCACCAGCTTAGATGTAAACCCATATGTCACAAGATGGGTTGCAAACTGGCTCAAGGACAGAACACACAGGGTTAGAGTTGCTGGTGCCATGTCAGACACTAAGCCGGTCACGAGCGGTGTCCCACAGGGCTCAGTCCTGGGCCCCTCTTGTTCGGCATTTATTTTTCTGAAGTGCAGGCAAACATAGGGGATTGTGGCTGACAAAATTTGCAGATGACTGCAAACTGGGCACCATAATTGACACTCCATCAGACACAGACATCCTCCAGAGAGGTCTCATAGAAATGGATAACTGGTGCCAGAGCCATGGCTTAAGCTAAATGCCAAAAAATGTATAGTCATACCCTTTGGGAAAAACAAGGTAACCCCTAATTACCACATAGGTGGTAATCCATTAAACACGGAAGAAGTTAGGGACCTGGGGACCCAAGTTGACAGTAACCTCTCTTTTGACACTCACATTGCCAAAGTGGTTAGGAAGACCTTCTACACTGCCCACCTGATCATGAAGGGATTCACATCCAGATCAGGAGAGGTCATTGTACCCCTGTACTCTTCACTTATCGGACCAATGATGGAGTACAACGCCCCATTCGGAATGTACCTTACCCGACACCTGCAGCAGCTGGAAAGATCCCAAAAGTTCCTCACCAAAAGGATAAAGGGGCTCAAACATATGTCATACGATGCCCGACTGAAGAAACTCCAGCTCTATTCAGTCGCATACCATCTGCTCAGAGGTGATCTGTGCCTGACATACAAGGCCATGTCCAACCCAGAATTAATGGACATGCTCCACCTCAAAAAATCCAAATCCACCAGAGCCACGAAAGTAAGAGACTTAAACCTCAACACGGATATAAATAGGACGTGCTGGAGGGACAGATTCATCACCCAGAGACTCCCTACACTATGGAACAGAATCCCAGTCCATGTGAGGCAGAGCCCCTCACTGACTCTGTTCAAGAGAAATCTTGACGAGTGGATGGGAGATCGTAGGTTTACCCCGGGAATCATCTCTGTATCACTGCTGGACAGAGGCACAGCAAACTAATGGGTATAGTATTCTCATCCTAAGGGGTGGTGAAAGCCACACACACTCTGGCTAGGCTTATAAATGCCCTAGGGCAGATAGCCTAGTATGAACCTATGAACCTATAATGCCTAACACATGTTCAGACCACAAAATGAACATGTAAGAACAAAAGGTAGAGGAGTATCAATTTTCATCAAAGATAAATACACCTCTAGATTGGTTAAACAGAACGATTCCCTAGAGTTACTCTAATTACAAATAACTGTAGGAAAGACCACCCCCCACCAAGTTATTAGCAGCTATAGGTCCCTCTCCTTGAATCATGATATCCACACTGCCTACTTGGATCTACTTGAGTCACTCAAAATACAGCCATACACTGTGATTATGAGTGACTTTAACTACCTGCCCATATATTGGGTAAATTATACATGTACTAACACACTCGACCAAAGGTTCTTGTACTTCATTAACTATAGTGCCTTGGAACAGGTAGTTGGCACCCCCAGAAAGGGCCCAAACGTTCTTGATCTAGTACTCACCAACATCGGAGATTGGTGTACCACCACAAGTTTGCTTCCCTCCCTGGTGAAGTCTGACCATAGATCAGTCTTGTTCGAAATAATGATTACATCAGATACCCCCCCCCCCCAGGGGAAATTAGGCTAAAAAACTTCTCTAAAGTCAACTACAGTCTCTTAAGACATGACATTAACATCTTCAAAGCTCCTGTCCCATTGATGGCAAGGACACCTATACTCGGATATACACCAATGCTCTGTATAAGCATCTATACAATTGTATTGACTCATCCATATCTCATAGGGTCAAAGCAAGATCCTCAAGAAAGAACAAGCCTTTCTGGTGGACATCTGCCATAAACAGGCTATCCAACAAGACGAAGAAATTGCTGTCTATGAGCATGAAATAACAGTCTCAGAATTGGAAGCACACCCTTTTCAGTTTGAACAAGCAAATAACATATCTTGTAAAGTCCTCTAAAGTTAACTACAAATCTAAATTAGCATCCCTGCATAAGGATAACCATAAGGCATTTTTAGCTACATCCGAAACCTTAAAGGAGAAGCCCAGATTTGTGTTGAACTTGTGGTGAATGGCACTATATATACTGAACCTGTAGAAATAGCCAACCTACTAGAGGACTGGTTCAGTGAGAACTTCTCCCCCCATCCCCGCCACATATACCCCAGAACATTCCTACCACCTGTTCTCTACCTAGTATATCTAAAGAGCAGGTCTTAACCACTCTCTCCAAAGCCATAAACACAGCCTGTATGGGATCTGATAACATCCCAGGCTGCATTCTAAATGGTTTAAAATAGGAGTTAACAACACCTTTGAGTATTCTCTGTAACCACAACCTAAGCACTGGTGATGTCCCTGTAGAATGAAAAACAGCTACCGTCATCCCTTTGAACAAAGGGGGTCCACCAACCCCGAGAACCAGACACCCATAAGCCTAACCAGCCTTATCGGCAAGGCTCTGGAGAGAATCATTATGGGCCTTATCAACAAAGATATAGGAAGCCTTCATGACCTGACCCAGTTTCCTCAAGAATGTCACCAGAGCCCTGGACAAGTATGTGTGTATGGCCTACCTAGACTTAGCCAAGACCTTTGACACAATCCCCCACTCAGGCATAATTGAAAAACTCACCCAGTTGGTAATCAACTTATATATTGTCAGGTGTGTTGCAAACTGTTTCACTAACAGAACACATACAGTCAAGATACGGGATTCCACCTCCACCAGCAGACCCATTACTGGTGGTGTTCCACTGGGATCAGTGCTGGTGCCCCTGTTGTCTGGAATCTACTTCTCAGAAGTATAGGCAAAAACAAAAGGTCTGTAGCTTACAAAGTTTGCTGATGACTGCAAACTGGGTGCAGTCATTGAGTCCCCAAATGATGTTAACATTCTACAAGAAGGGCTTACTCAAACCAATGACTGGTGCCAAAGCCATGGACTTAAACTCAATGCAAAACAAATGCATTATCATTCCCTTTGACAAGGGTGATGTCCATGCAGATTACCATATTACCGTATTAATAGCAATGCCCTAAGCTCTAAATTAGTGTTGAGAGATTTGGGCACACAGGTTAACAGCAACCTTACTTGTGATCACCATTTCTCCACAATGGTTAGGAAGTTCGTCTGTGTTACTCACCTCATAAGTAAAGGCATAGCTTCCAAAATAAAAGAGGTTATAACCCCCTGTACACTTCCCTCATCAGACCAATAATAGAGTACAATTCCCCCTTTGGTATGTACCTTACCAGGCATGTGCAGCAACTAGAGAGACCTCAAAGGTTTCTCAGAAAGAAAATTCAGGGTCTTCAGCACAAGTCATACGCAGAAAGACTGAAATCACTGTCACTATACTCTGTATTGTATAGACTGCTCAGAAGTGACCTGTGCCTTGCATACAGAGCAACCTGTGATCCTGCCTTATTGGCTATGCTGCATATTTGTAACTCAAATGGTACATGATTCACTCACTCTGGGGGCCTTAATCCAGCCTGTGACATCAACAAGACTTGCTGGAGAGACAGATAGCTCTTACAGAGGTTACTTCTCCTCTGGAACAAACTTCCAATGTGAGTTAAACAGAGCTCCTCGTTGACCCTAATTAAGCATAACTTGGATGACTGGATGGGAAATGGAAAACTCACCCCAGGGATTTCCCCTGTGTCCCTCTTGGATAGGGGCAGTCCATGCTGATTTAGATTGGCTTGTAATCCTTGACTGTATTTCTGGACCCTATAGGGAACAATGGTTAAACATGGATAGGCTTGTGAGGGCCTTAGGGCCATTAGCCTAGTAACATCCCATGATCCTATGTTAATATTAGGTTTTACATAATAAATTTTAAGAATATAGTTTCATTAGGAAAGGAAGATATAGAAAACATGACAACAAATTCATAGCAAATATGTATGTTATTCAACAACAACAACAACAACAACAACAACAACAAAATAATACATATCTCAAATTTTCTCTTTTAATTAATGTTATACTACGTTTATGAAATGACTACATCTAAGTTAATATCAGTTAACTCCATTGACTTAAATGGTAACAACAAAAGAAAAGCTTTGTCTAAATATTTAAAAACAAAAGTGATATAATTTTCCTCAAGAAACACATTTATTAAAAGTCAGAAAACAACTAAATAAAACAAAAATAGTTCCAGACTATGAGTAGGATGAATCCTTTTAAAGTTTATTATAAATCCACCAAAAGATGAGCGCTTTCGTCTCGGTATGAGACTTCTTCAGATAAAACAATACCAGTGCTACACTTACTTTATATAATGCCCTAAATTGCCCTAATTACCTAACCAATTAAAAATTGAAAGCCAACTGGTATATATTAAAAACCAATAAGGAACTATATGAAGTGGTAGGAAATAGACCTCATTTTATTTACAGGACAGGAATTAGTTTTAAAAGGTTGTTTGAAAGAGTTGACAACAAGGACAATACCAAAAAAGTAACGAGTTCATGTGGTAGATGTGGGCAATGTTCTCACATCTACAAAGAAGAATCCATAAAATTGAATAATGGTTTGGGTAGTGTAGTTAATTTTTGTAAGGGTAATTGTCATACTAGAATGCTGGCTTATTTGGCCATCTGTACACAGTGTTCATCATTTTATATAGGGAAAACCGAGAGAGCACTGAAAGATAGAATATATGAGCACCTTAACGATATCAGGATCAGGAAAGATACCAGTGCACTATACAAACTCTCGGTTTCCTGTATATCATTTAATAGTTTCAAATTTGGGATTATTGATTTGGTTAAGAACAACAACGGGGGGGGTGATATGAAGAATGTACTATTGAACAGGGAATTAAGATGGCAATTGAGGCTTAAGGCTAATTTTTTTCCAGGTCTTAATGAATACATCAGCATTAAAGCTACACTAATAGAGAGAGCAGGAAAAGTTTGAACCACTCTGTATACAATGGTAACATTTTTTTAAAGACTTGAATGGTATTAACAAATTTCTTTTAAAACAGTTTTATGTTCGTATTTTATGACCTTACCCACACTAATGTAGGGATATTTTTCATTTTACAACATTTCATCTTATTTTACTTCGTAAGATTGCTGTATGGTGTGAAATAATATAACATTATACTTTAAACCACCCTTTAGTGGTGCATTAAATTTCTAAATTTTTAATTGGTTAGGTAATTAGGGCAATTTAGGGCATTATATATAGTAAGTGTAGCACTGGTATTGTTTTATCTGAAGAAGTCTCATACCGAGACGAAAGCGCTCATCTTTTGGTGGATTTATAATAAACTTTAAAATGATTCATCCTACTCGTAGTCTGGAACTATTTTTGTTTTTGTTACATTTATTAAAAGAACATAAAACAAGTATGAACAACCCAGAAGAGTTAATGCTCAGCAGCAAAACGGCAAATGAGAGTAAAAAAGTAAACAAGCAGCTGCTGTGCAATACAATGGAGGGTACCAATAAATTGATGTTCCAAAAATCACAAAACGTAGATTAGTAGAAAATCCTGAACAAAATAGCAGTCAATCTTGCTGAAAAAGAGTATAATTTATTGGACAGGTTAGCGCTTTCGCAGTAGCTTCATCAGACCTTTAATAACAAAACATACTATAACTTCATCATTTAAATACATTAAAAGGCGCCAAATCTATCAGCATCTTAAAGGTGTAAACACTCATAAAACCATATAAAATGAGCATGACTATAAAATGTATATAATCAACAATGTGAATACTTAAAAATTCATAAAAATATGTATATGAATATATACAAATATGTATAAACATAAAAACAAAAAATGTGGGACGTGTAACATATATACAAACATAAAAGGCTCTACCCAAAATATTCATACGTCATGATTTATTCTTTAACCTCCTTGATTTGAGTATGGGACGTAGTGGAACCTTCCCATTCAAACCTGGTATCTGATCGGCCCTAAACTTAATGATCCAATTTATCTCTCTAGTCTCGGTGTAATTCTTAATGTCCCCTCTCCTATATGTCTTAAAAATTTGCTCCAATACCCTAAACCTAAACTGATGTGCTGGGCCCTCATTCTTGGTATGTTTTGGGTAGAGCCTTTTATGTTTATATATATGTTACACGTCCCACATTTTTTGTTTTTATGTTTATACATATTTGTATATATTCATATACATATTTTTATGAATTTTTAAGTATTCACATTGTTGATTATATACATTTTATAGTCATGCTCATTTTATATGGTTTTATGAGTGTTTACACCTTTAAGATGCTGATAGATTTGGCGCCTTTTAATGTATTTAAATGATGAAGTTATAGTATGTTTTGTTATTAAAGGTCTGATGAAGCTACTGCGAAAGCGCTAACCTGTCCAATAAATTATACGCTTTTTCAGCAAGATTGACTGCTATTTTGTTCAGGATTTTCTACTAATCTACGTTTTGTGATTTTTGGAACATCAATTTATTGGTACCCTCCATTGTATTGCACAGCAGCTGCTTGTTTACTTTTTTACTCTTATTAAAAGAACATAAATTTATAAAATAGTATATGTATAAATTTCTTACTACATCAGATTTTGTGAAAAAGAGTAGCCGTGAAAAAAAAGTGATTCAAAAATATTATATGAGTTTAGTGATCTTAAAGGCATGCTTTCAGCAGTAGTCATTCAATATAACAATAAAATTTGCACACTAGTAAATATATTTTGGCTTCCCAGTTTATGTTTAAGTTCAGTTAAAATTATTTAGAAATATTACAAGGTATTTGTAAAGGCAAACTTATAATGACTGGTGGTTTTAATTTTCTCTTGAAGAAAGAAGACTCAAATAGTAAAAGAAACTTCAAATTAACAGCATCAATAAAAGCATTAAATAAATGGCTAAACGATAACAACCTAAAAGCCCTTGTTACAAAATCAGAAAAAGACTGTCCTTTCTATACTAATTATTGACATATACATGGGTCACAAACACCAAATGACAGAATTTATGATTCATTAGATGTTAATAACAAACTGGGCTCATTCAAAACCTTTCCTTGCCCAATATTTGATCATAATGCCATTACCAATACACATCCAAATGGATCACAGAAACATTAAATACTATATAGAATACCAACTTATCTCATGAAATTAAAAGATTTTAAAACTCACCTTTCTGAAACTTTGAAAAAATTCTTGACTTTAATGATAATGGAAAAAAAACTAATAAAGTAATTTTAGGGGATACATTAAAAGTTTATGTTAGAGAGAAAATGAGTAAATGGTCCTATAATAAAATTTAAGAATGGGGTAAGGAAATACTCGATATTCAAGATAAGTTTCAAAATTAGAACAAGAATATAAAAGTAAAATGATTAATAATAAAGAAATAATCCTTTCTTTAACCACCTGATATCGAAATATTTCTTCGTCATAAAATAGAAATGTCACTGTGAATAAAACACTACCAAACAGGTAAACGCTCCTTGCCAAGTTGCATAAATAAAAATAATCAATAAAAAGACAGGTAGGAGCGAAGCAGATGTTTCAGTGAACTTGCCAAAACTGCAATAAATGATCCAAAGATGTTCAGTTAATGTTCTCAAAGAAATCACTAAGTAAATATATTAAAAATAGAGCAAAACTTTATTCCATGAGATGAGCGCTTCCTCAGATCTCTTAACAAAATTTAATTCAAAAGGTCCAAAATATATAGGCATATCAATTAAACAATTAATAAAATGGTGAAATAAGAAAATATTTTAAAAGGGAAATGTTAAAACTACAAAATACATGTAATTAATCCACATGGTACATATGGCAAACAGCTTAAAACTGATGCGTCAAACATAGGAATGTCTCTATTAACGGATGATGTATAGGTACATATTCACTTAAGTTTTTAAAAGTAAAACCTCTTTCTTGAGATGCTCCAATATTCGAGTCTTTGTATAGAAATTTAAGCATAATATTCCTAGAAAATAATTTCAAATCTACTATTGTTTCTGTCAATGTACTACGACTTTTGGGAATAAAATTCAACCCCTTACTTAATAGCCTCATATCATCTTCTGTCAGGGTTACACTAGATAAATTGTAAACTAGTGCTTGTCTTTGTTGTTCCACATCTTTTTCAGGGTTTGATTCGGTAAAAATTCCCCTGAAAGCTTCCTCTTTTGTCGACCACGGCTCATGGAGCGTGTCCGTCTTGAAATGAAGAAGAGTTTTTTCAAATTAAAACGTCTTCAAGTGCAACGGATGCACTTACAGTTCTGCCTTGATAAAAATATAATTCCACGTGGTCTTCGCGTTTTCAACATGCCTAGCCAGGGTCGCGACTATCCAGATTTGCTAGCAGCATGGCAGAAAATCAATTTAGAAGTCAGTTGTAAGTACTTAAAACTACTCATTGACTTCTTCCAACCGGAAGAAGCTATTCTAACTGAAGATATCAACAATAAGCAGTGCATAGTTTTTAGTGAATTTGCTGATGACATTGTACAGCCACTATTCGAGAATTTGCTGGATGGCGTTCTTGCACTTGAACGCAAACTGCTACAGCAGAAGAGACATAAAATTATCAGAGATTTAAACGATTTTAAAATGGGCCATGTCTTTGCATGGCCCAGATATGGACATATTAATAACAATGTGAATTCTGATTTTGTTAATGGTGATAGGAGTCGCAATGTGTCCTCTGTTAATTTTGTTAAGCAACAGTCTATACAACATGGCCATGCAGGGAATAGGAATGTCGTTCATAGTGAGACTCATGCATTGTCAGTGAATGGTATTAATATGAAAGTGAATGATGTTGTGGTAGATAGGACACAGTCGAAAGTTAGTGCAGATAAGGTTAATACTGAGCAGACAAGCAGATTGAAAGGGATAATATCTAGAACTGAAGTTATAAATGTGATATCAAATGGAGAGGTTATAGAGCCTGATGAAATGACAAATAACACCAATGATTCAGTAGATGTAATTCATCAAATACACCCCAGTATGCACTCAGAAGCCAATTTGTTCCCTACAGTACAAATAGTTAAAGACAAACCTATCTGTAGAGAGCCTGAGGCTGAACCAGTTGTCAGACCAAAAGCATTGAGTAATTTAGTAGATCCATGCTTAGATGTGAACTCACATGTTTCTTTTCCCCTACCAGTTCGTCTAGAAAAGGGTCCAAGACGGACATATATATATACATTTTTAGATGCTTTTTGTATATACATGCATACATATATTCATTTTTTATATATATTCAATAGGTATAATATTGGAAGATGTTTTATGTATGGACTTAGAGTGCATAATGTGGTCTGCAACATCTGAGTATACATTTCCACATACTTTTACACATCAGTTTTAAGCTGTTTGCCATATGTACCATGTGGATTAATTACATGTATTTTGTAGTTTTAACATTTCTCTTTTAAAATATTTTCTTATTTCACCATTTTATTAATTGTTTAATTGATATGCCTATATATTTTGGACCTTTTGAATTAAATTTTGTTAAGAGATCTGAGGAAGCTGCATACAGCGAAAGCGCTCATCTCATGGAATAAAGTTTTGCTCTATTTTTAATATATTTACTTTGTGATTTCTTTGAGAAAATTAACTGAACATCTTTGGATCATTTATTGCAGTTTTGGCAAGTTCACTGACACATCTGCTTCGCTCCTACCTGTCTTTTTATTGATATAAAATAGAAATGTCATTGGAAAAATTCAAACTTCATAATTATGCTATGTCATCCAAAAAGTTACATGAAGTTGCTAACAGAATAAAATTAATGAGCAAAAAATGTCATATAAATTGTTTGATGAGTCCCACAACTAAAAAAAAAATCAGATATTGATGAAATGCTAGCAATATTTAAAAATACTATGAATAATTCAAGATACTAATTCATATATAAATAAAAAATGTAAATAATTACTTAAAGAAAAATATAAACATACACTTAAATGAAGATCAAAAAGAGACACTTCCAAAAAATATCTTTCAATGTTGGGAGGGTGGCTTTATGCCTAAGGTGTTTTCCTTATAAACACAAGGTGCAGGGTTTGAGTCTCACAAGGGATAATTGGCTTAAAATGGCTCGCAAGGGTAGTTAGCTTACTACTAAACATATGAACATATGAAAAGAGATCAAAGACACAATAAAAAAAATATTAAAACAGGTAAAGCACCAAGTTTGGATAGTATAACCACAGAAATCTGATGCTATCCTTGTCATTATTGATCATAGATAGGTCTAGGATCCAACCTCCAGATCTGAGTTGGCAACTAAGAGGACACCTCCTGAGCTCAAGCTCCTCCTCTTCCCAAGATCCTTTGCTACTCACAACCCCCAGATCTCAACTGCTGCAATTTCATTCAGACATGCTTCCTGCAGGTCAGGTTTCCAGTTAGAGATAAGTACTATATTTCTTTTTTTTTCCTCTGGGGTTTTTTTCCTTCTTATCTTGCCTACCCTCCTATTGCCCATTTTCTGGTTAGGTTCCTCCCCTCTCAGTAGTGTTTAAACTCTCTTTCTAGGCCCCTTTTCTTTCCCGGGTCTTTTGGCAGTTTAATCCTCTTGCCTCTTCCCCTTTCTATCCCTTTCCCCACGCCCCTTTTTTTTGTTGTTTAGTATGCAGGTGGTGTGTGTGTGTGTGTGTGTGTGTGTGTGTGTGTGTGTGTGTGTGTGTGTGTGTGTGTGTGTGTGTGTGTGTGTGTGTGTGTGTGTGTGAGATGTCTGAGAAACCTGCAGGGTTTAAAAGGTGCTCCTTGTGTGGTCAGAAAATACCCCATTCTAACACGCACAAGGAGTGTATGTATTGTCTGGGAGAGCCACACCTGGAGGTTGAATGCAACATTTGTGCTGAATTCAACCCCAGGGCTTTCCTGCAATGTAGGAACAAGCTCCTGCTTAAAGTGTTTGCTAAAGGAGGTCCTTTGGTCTCCGGTTTCCCTTCCAAGCCTTCCTCTGATCCCAAAGGAATTTTTCTTCCTCCAGGGATTCTCCCTCCAAAAAGCAGAGGCTCTCGGATCACAGTTCCCTAGAGCCAAGTCCAGCCTCTTTGGCTTCAAATCTGGGCTCTTTTGTTCTGAGAGCCATGGCTCCCTCTGTCAGGTCCAGGACCTCAGAGCCTCAGAGGTCTTCAGATCCAACATAACCTAGACTACTCTTGGATGCGACACTCCCTTCGGATCTGTCAGGGGTGCCATTATTTTCCTCAGATCCACAGGCCTTTGGATCTGATGGTTTTATTTGATCTGATCATTATTGAGAGCTTTCCCTCCAGATCCAGGAGATTGGATCTGAGGTGTACAAGTAGGTCTCCCTCCCGAGACTGTAGGCCCTCAGCTAGGTTAGGGCATTCCTCTGTCTCTTCCAGGTCCACCAGGACCCTGCTGCCCTCAGACGTGGATAGGATGATGAGGAGCTTTCCCAAGGTCCAAATTGAGTTGGGGTTGTTGCCATCCCCTGCTCAATTGCCAACAGGATCCTTTCCATCTGTGAGACTCCTCTCTCCTTGGCTATCCCATCCAGGTTCAGACCTTCAGGATCAGAGCATTCCCAGTGAGAGGCCGCCGATGTTGGGCATATCTTCCCTTCCCACACCATCAGGGTCTCTTGCTGCATCAGTTCCATTGCCCTTGGAGCTGGCTGTGCCTTGGCCCGATGAGGTTGGTGTGGGTTCCCGGGGGAGAGTGGGGTTAAGTCTGGAGTTTTCAGACCATTCCCTCCCTCTGAGTGCCTCCACACTGGGCAGCTCAAAGCAGATATAGTCTGAAGATGTCAGTGCTAAGTACGGGTCCCCCCTTCCTTCCTGGGCAGTTGTGGATAACGGTGAGGAGGGGGGTTTGTCCAGTCCATCGGCCTTCCAGGTGATAGAGATGACCATTTCTGGCTGGGCAGCTGCCTCTCCTTTGGACATTAGGCAGTGAAACCTCATCATCCTTCCAGGGTCAGCCCTCCCATGAGCACCTTCAAAAGGGCATTACCCCCCTCGAGGTCCCTAATTTTTCCAAGTCATCCCCAGAGCCCACCATTGAGAAGCCTCCTATGGAGAGGACGTGCAAGAGGAGGCACTCGGAATCTCCAAGAGAGTACCTCACTGAAGACACAGATTTCAAGGAAGGAGATGGGTCCCCCAGACTTTCATCCAAGGAGGTGTCCTTTGGAGACATCCTTGAGATCCTTAAGAAGAGAAGTGGTTGGTCTTCCCCTGCCCTATTTTCAGGGAAATCTGTGTTTCTGAAAGCCTTAGGTATGAACCCATATTCTACTTAGGTGTCTCTTCCTGCTGATGAGCTCATCCAATTCATCTCAGACAGGGAGTGGAAGGAGCCAAACAAAGTGGAAACAGTTCCTAAAAATAAGTTCCTAAGTTCTCCCCAAGGGCAAGGCTTTTTGGAACAAGGGCATCCCTGTTGATGCTATTGTGATGGCTGCAGCAAAGCTCTATGGGCCATCCCCAGAGTAGGGAGTCTCGGGTGACTGATTGTTTTGGGAGTGCTTGTTTGCCTCAGCTTCATTTGAACTGACAGAAACCAACTACATGTCACACTTTACCCACTGCAAAGGGACTTGGTATCAGAGCTCTCCACTTCCCTTTCTGATTTGCTGCCTCTGGAGAGTCTCAAATTGATCTCTCCAAAGTTGTCCACTCTAACTTCCTTGGCTAATGCCTCAATGAGGTTGATCTCCAATGCAGTAGAGGCCACCTCTTGAGAGGCGGGCATGGGCGTTGCTATTAGGTGTCATGCCTGGCTTCCCCTTTACAGGTTTGTGGAACCCTTCAAGGCATCATTCACTAATGCCCTTTTTGACTGGTCAACTTTGTTTGGGCCTTCCATCAAAGAAACTTTAACCCATAGCGAGCAGGAAGGAAAGACTCTGTCCGCGGTTGGGATCAATATATTTAGACCCCAATGATCCTTTTCCAAAAATCAGAGGGGTAGTGAGAAACTGTGGTTCTGCAGTTCTCAGTCCTCCTTCCAGGATACTACACAGGAATCCTCTTCCTCCGGCCAGGGAAAAGGGTTTTACAGCAGTAGCCACCCCAGAGGAAGACGGGGTCCACAGAACCAGGGGTTCTGGGAACCCATCTTGGAGAAGCCCCCCCAGCACTTCTGAAGCACTGTCTGGCTGTTCTGTTGTGGAGGCAGTCGGGGGTTGACTCTCCCTCCACCCACTAGCCTGAACAAATATTACCTCAGATCAGTGTTTGTTAAACATCATTTCTAGGGGTGACTTCATACCCTTTTTCCAGCCCCCTCCAGTTTAAAAATCTCTCCAAGACGTTTCACCCCATCAGAGGGAGCTGGCCCTTCACAAGGTTCAAAACCTCCTTCAAAAAATAACCATCCAAGAGGTCCCAACAGGACAACGAGGGTCCAAAACTTACTCTCACTTCTTTTTTGTGCCCAAGAAAACCGGGAACCTACATCCCATTTTGGACCTCAGTGAACTAAACTCGTTGGTCACGAAGTCGAAGTTCTGGATGGTCACTGTTCAGTCCATTTTGCCTCTTCTGTGCAAGGATGACTGGATGTGATTGGTGGACCTCAAAAATGCGTACTATCACATAAAAATCGACAGATGCTGTAGGAGTCACCTGCACTTTCAGCTAGGGGGCAACCACTACCAGTTCAGAACCCTGCTCTTTGGACTCACCACAGTCCCCTGGGTGCTTTCCAAATGTATGACAGTCATGGCAGCTCATCTCCAACTGCAAGGTTTCCAGGTCTTTCTGTACCTGGACAACTGGCTCCTTATGGCCACCACAAGGCATCAACTCACATTGGCCATGGATTGCACTCTCAGTCTTTTTCAGGATCTAGGCATTACAGTCACCCTGCCCAAATCCCATCTCTCCCCATGTCAGAAACATGGAATTTATCTGGGTCCTTCTGGACATGGTGTCAGAGACTACAGCACTTCCCCTACATAGAGGCCAGTTTATTCTTCGACCAGGTCATTCAGTTGCTGGATCTGGAGAGTCCCACAGTTCACTTGAGCTAGCAAGCACTAGGGTCAATGGCTGTGGTGATCCAGTTAGTGTCTCTCACCCAGTGGTCAGCTCAGTTTCATCAGGATTTCTCAGACATGCAGATGTCACCTTGCTTGATGGCTCCAAGCTCAGCTCTCCTTCTGGGAAGACCTTTCTGTCTTCCCCAATCCAAGGCCATGGTGACCACAGATGCCTTCCTGTTGGGGTGGGGGGGCATTTTTTGGGAAGGACGGTTCAAGGCACGTGGTCTTCCTTAGAAACCAAATTACACATAAATGTCTTGGAGATGAGAGCAGTCCTTCTAATGTTGCAAGACTTCCAGGACCGTCTCCCTTTTGGGACCATTGCAATTCAAACAGACAACATGGCAGTGGTCTGGTATACAAACAAACAGGGGGGAACAGAGAGGCCATGAGAGTGTGGGAATGGGCAAAGTCTTCCAGGTGCTTTCTTCTTGCAATGCACATTCCAACGTATTAGTCGACAAGCTCAGCAGATCTATCCTGCGTCCTCACTAGTGATCCCTGAACCCATCAGTGACACATCAGATATTTGACTGCTGGGGTCTCCCTTGCTGTGATCTTTTTGCCTCTCCGATCAACCATAAATGCAGAAACTTCATTGCCCTGATCCCCCCCCCACAGGGGAGTCACCCATGGATGCTCTGGTTCATGATTGGCTGCTGGGAATTTTATATGCTTATCCACCAACTCCCCTCATTCCCAAGGTCTTACAGAAAGCCCATCACCTGAAGGCTCCTCTCATCCTCATTGCCCCCTTCTGGCCTCGTCAGGCATGGTTTTTCCCTCCTCTGGTCTCATCTGAAATATCTGCCCTGCATATTAGATCCTATTCCAGATCTCATTTCACATCCGTGGAGGTTTCCTCTTTCCAATCTCCAATCTCTTCATCTGACCACTTGGTCCCTCCAGTTCCAGTAATCCTATACCAGTCCAGGATTCCTTCTCCAGTTAAGATCATTAGCTTGGCCTCCCAGAAACTGTCCACCAAGAAAATGTATTCCAGCAAATGGAAGAGATTTTCTATTTGGGACAAGCAACACAATCTAGATTCCTTTTCTGCTTCTATCCCCAACATTTTGTTGTTCTTGTCTTCTCTTTTTCAGCAAGGGGCCAGTTTCTCTACGATTAAACTCCAATTGGCAGCTGTACCTAACTTCCATTTGAATGAAAGTCCCACCTTTTGTTCCATGCTGTGTAAGGCCTTCCTCAAAGGGATCTTTCTTCTCAGACCTCCTATCAAAGATCCATCGCCTCCATGGGATCTGACTCTGGTGTTGCAGTCTTTGATGCAGAAGCTGTTTGAGCCTGTGGCTACCTGTGATCTCAAATTCCTGTCTTGGAAGATGGCTTTCTTGGTGGCTGTTATTTTAGCCAGGAGGGTCTCCAAGTTGCAGGCTGTCTGCATCAAAGCCCATTTCATGGTGTTCCATAAGAATAGGGTGTCTCTCAGGACCAATCCTTCATTTGGCCCTAAGGTAGCCTCGGAGGCTAACCTCAACTAGTCTATTCAGCTTCCTGTGTTTTCCCCAATTTTTCTAATAAATGGAATATCAGCTGTATTGTCTGGATGTCCACAGACAGTAACATTTTTATCTCAAACTAACTGAAATCTTTCAGAAGTCTGATCAACTCTTTGTTGCCTTCGCTCTGGCCAGGAAAGGTCAAGCAGTTTCCAAGGTATCTATTTATTCCTGGATCGCCAGCTCTATCTCTTACATTTACAAAAGTAGACACCTGGGGCTTTCCAAACCAGTTATAGCCCACTCTATTAGGTCAGTAGCCACATCTTCCACCTCTTGGCAAAATTTTCTTTCAATGAGTTTTGCGCCATTGCTACTTGGTGTACCCCCATACCTTTGTTATGCATTATAAGTTTGATTTGGTGAACAGAAGCAGGACTTCCTTGGGTTCCTCTATGGTCCAGCATATCCTTCCATGAAGCCTCCCAGGGTTCACAGTGACTGGGGAATCTGACCCATCTGTGATCAATAATGACACAGATAGCATCAGATAAAGAGCTATTTACTTACCATAACTTGGAATCTGTGCTATCCAGTGTCATTATTCATCATGTTCCGATCCTCCTTCCCCCTCCTTCTAGAGCTTTGGGAGTTAAGGAAGGATGTATCCCTTGGCAGTTTTTTTCATCTTTATAGGCAGTTTTTTCTTCCTTCTTTCTATCCAGCAAACTCGATCTGAGGTTTGTGGGTAGCAAAGGATCTTGGGAACGGGAAGAGCTTGAGCTCAGGAGCAGTCATCTTAGTTGCCGGCTCAGATCCGAGGTCAGATCCTAGACCCATCATTGATGAATAATGACACTGGATAGCACAGCTTCCAAGTTATGGTAAGTACATAACTCTTTTTTAATGGTTTAGAAATGAGGACCAAGCGCAGTTTGTGTGTATTTGTATACACACATGCATGCACACACCCACAGGTTAGCTTTTTCCCTCCTTGCTTATGATCATTAGTTTCTGTTAGATGCAGGATGTCTATAAGTAAAAGGGGAATGGAAATGGGGGCAGAAATGTAGTGCTTGACAACAACTGTCCCAAGTTCCTTTTTAAGCTCAAACCATGACTGAAACTGTATCAACACCAACTTTAACTGTATGCATGCACATTTTTGTTTTTCTTTATCTACATCCTAGTTGATAGTAAGGCAAGAGCAGCAATATATTGACAAAGTTGTAAAGCATAATGGCCTACTCGTGTTTATTGAAATTCCTCTGGTTTATCTGACTGTGGCATAGAGGGATAAAGTCTTACTGATTTATAAACCAGACCCAAGTCTTCATAGTGGCTTGGGTACTGGAAGAGCCAGGCAAGGGAGGGTAAGAGTGTGAAGCCTGGGTTGCTTCAGCCACCCTTAGAGTAGGGAGATACATGTGAACAGCTGGCCAACTGGAAAACACTAAGCAGAGATTTGCATATCCTCCTTGACCATGAACAAGGAGGAAGTAGGCTTGGCAGTATCAAGCTTTTAATTGTAGTCCTCATGAACTTGTGTGCCAAAGCCACAGACTTAAACTTAAAAGCAAAAAAAATGCATTATCATCCTCTTTTGGCAAAGGAGAAGTGACTGCAAATTACAATATTAACAATACCCCCCCCAGCTCAAACCCTAAGCTACCTTAACTTTGATCACCATGTATTCATAGTGGTGAGGAAGGCCTTCTTGTGTTGCACTTCTCATAAGTAAGGGCATCGCATGCAGAGTTAGGATGTTAGAACTTCACTGTACATATCCCTCATCAGACCACTAACAGAGTACAATGCTCTCTTCTGTATGTACCTCACAGGACAACTGCAGCAGCTGAAGAGACCTCAGAGATTTCTCAACACATGACCCACATGGGAAGACTAAAAGCCCTATCAGTGTACTCTGTGTCTTACAGGCTGCTGAGAGATGACTTGTGCCTGGCCTACAAAGCAGTCTCGGACCCTGCCTTAATGGAAGTGCTGCACATCTGCAAATGAAATGGGACAAGATTTACTCGTGCTAGGGATGTTAACCTAGTCGGCAACATTAACTGGACATGCTGGAGAGACAGGTATGTCTCCGAGAGATTGACACTCCTCTGGAACAAACTCCCAATTCACATAAAACAGAACTCCTCGATGACCCTATTTAAGCTTAACTTAGACAACTGCATGGGAGACTGTAAATGTACCTCAGGGGTTCACCTATGTCCCTCTTAGATAAGGGCATTTGGAGCTGATCATAGTCTTGTGCTGCAAATATAGACCATACAACTTGGTCAGTAAGGGAACAAGGGTATAACATGGCTAGGTTTATAAAGGCTGTAGGGCCAATTGCTTAGTAACCTCCTATGAAACTATAATTAGTATAAATATCTAGTGTATATTTCTGAGGGCATATTTCTTTCATTGAAGTAGAAGCTACAAGGACAGCAGCTTTCTGTATCAGCAAAAAAGCATTTGTACTAAAAACTGAGAACATTAGCAGTGCAACGTTATGGCACAGAGTGCTAAAGCCCTTGCTGCATCCCAGATGACACATGTTTGATTACTGGCCCAGGTGCTGGAGGGGTCACGAGGTGAGAATGGGAGTGATGGCCTGTGTCAGCTCACCCATCCTAGGCAGCGTAGGCACACTAGAGTAAGCACTGGATGAGTTCTATGATCTCCATTCTGCATTAGTAGAGAGCTGCTTATTTATTTATTTATATTATTTTATTTATCCTTTTGAGTGGGCTAGTCTCTTTTTATATAATTGTAACTAAATACATCAATGAACATCAAAGAAAATAGCAACACAAATTACAAAAAACCTATAACAAAATATACAACACAACAACATGAAACTAAAACAAAACTATATACCTTCTACATTGGGGGGACTTATCTATTAAGTTATTCACATGATGATGAAAATATGTTGTCCATACAAAGAAGAAAAAAAAAAAAAATAATACTTTATCTAGTGTAATTCATCATCATTTATCATTTAAGTATATGTTCAGACAGGATGCCCCAAAATTCTTTAATAACTGGCTTAAATGTAATATTTAATTAACATAAAATAGGAATCAATATCTTAAAAACAAATGGAGGATATCATCAGTTTGATATTGTTCAAAATCATCAGCTTGAGTATATTTCAACTTATTGAAAGAATAGCTTTAGAACTTCGTTTTATAGCCTGTGCTATTAGGCTTTGAGTTATGGATGTCTTGACATGATAGCCTTGTATGCATTTGAGGTCATCCTTTTTCACTGTCTGATGTCTGTGTTATGTAGGAGTGAAATAGATTCAGAGATTTGAATAGGGCCTGAAGGGATTTTATGCTATATAATAGACCTTTTGTATGTTTGTGCTGCAGGACTAAATTTTAATGATTTGATATCTTTAATGCTCTACTGGCATTAATTATCTCATAGATTTAGAGATAGAAGATATAACCTTTTTAAAGAAATTGTTATGTAAAATACTGGTGGTTGCATGATGAGTGGGCTAGTCTCACTAGCCTAGTGACCTCTTTTCAAGGGAGATCCAAAATGATATTTATACAGCTAGGTGACATTTGACTAAGGAATTAATGGCAGTGTAGAGGAGGCATGTGTTGAGTGTTCAGCAGTGACAAACAATGTAAGGTAGTCAAGAGAGAGTTCAGACTGACAGGAAGTATTGTGGAGATGCAAGCAGATGAGAAAGGCTATGCAAAAGCAGCATTACCTGGTTGCCAAGCAAGGGAAATACAAAAAGAATAATGTGAAGGGACCAAAGTGATTATGGAGGGACTAAAGTGGTGAGTATGGAGGTTTCTTAAGGTGGACTTGAGAACGTATAGCTGATTTACTTGATGGAGAAGGGTGACCTATATTTTGGATCAAAATGTTCTTCCCTGATGGTACAGATCAAATTTTTGGTGAAGGGCAAGGAGAAGAGAGAAGTACATATAGTGATGGAAAGACATTTTAACAAATTAGAACACTAGTCAGACACAACAAAAATCATATATAACATCAGTGAAAGGAAGGCAGAAAAAATACAGGTAATGAAAGTATAATTAAAGAAAAATGACCAACAGTTAAGGTAGGAAAAAAAGGCTGTGTTTTTAATAGATACTTTGTTTGGGGTAATATTATTTTGCCTTCTGGCTTTAATGTTAAGGACGCTAGATCCTTGATACAGCTTGACAAACAGCAATTTTGTGACATTAATTTTGAATCAGTCGTGTTACTTGAAAAATTACTTTATGTGTATGAAATATGCTTTTTAGCGGCAAGGATGAAGAGGAAAAATAAATATGCAATTTAGGACAAATGAAACTGAGAAAAATGACATACAAAAAGAATTATAAATATATGAGGAATGAAAAAACAAGTGGAAAACGACCACCACGACTAATAAATTAAAATAAAATTTATTGAAACAAAGATAAGCGCTTTCACGTACTAGGTACGCTTCTTCAGATCTAAGAAGATCTATGAAGATTAGATCTGAAGAAGTGTACCTAGTACGTGAAAGCGCTTAACTTTGTTTCAATAAATTTTATTTTATTTTATTAGTTGTGGTGGTCATTTTCCACCTGTTTTTTCATTGTTCTTTGCCATTGGGAAGCACGACCTTTGGACTTGAGCGGTACTTTTGTTTTTTGCTGAAATATATGAAAAAATGAAGTGTCTGAGTTAAACAACAGGTAACAGAAATGTGTGGAATGGTGGCTGGGTTGGAAATATCACTTTAAAATGAAACTAGAGGTATT
Source organism: Protopterus annectens (assembly GCF_019279795.1). Classification (NCBI taxonomy): domain Eukaryota; kingdom Metazoa; phylum Chordata; order Ceratodontiformes; family Protopteridae; genus Protopterus; species Protopterus annectens. The sequence continues at coordinate 766,715,747 of NC_056727.1, forward strand.
CAGCACCTCCCGAGTATGAGTTTTGTGGCAGGGGCAAAAGGTACAATTAAGATATGGAGGCCAGCCAAAAATATTTTATTTCTGTGGAAGTGATGACCATTTAAATAGTGGGTGCAAAAAATTGTAATCAGTGTGGACAAAAAGGACATATACTGAGTTAATGTAAAAAAGAAAATAGACTATGAAAACAAGAAGGACATTATTGGTTTGACCATAAAAAGGATGGTATGGGACAGAACAGCATACAAATATAAAATAACATAGGCAATGCAATATTATAGTATATGCAATAAATAAATGAGACAAAAGATGACAAGGAAAATAGAAGTAAACAACAGATTGAAGAAAGAATATAGGAAGACTTATTTAATTCTTAGTTGTTGAGGATAAGCTATAAATCAGTAAAAGAGTCAGGCAATGTTCAAAAGAATTTAAACAAGGAACACGGGATAAGGCTGATGTGGAAGCAGGGGAGTTATCAGAGAATGAAGGGTCAGATGAAAGAGAATATAACTGATTTTAGAAAAGAAAAAAAAGCATGATAGGTGGGAGATTGAAAGTAAGAAAGAGAAAATTTAAGTATTTCCAGCCAAAGTTAAAAAAAGGAAAGGAGTAATGGTAGAGTAATTTCATTACATGTGAATAGTGTGATAAGTAAGGATAAAATATTTCCTATCTCAGAACGGTGTGGTAAACAAAAGGCAGGCAATTTTGTTTCCTAGACATGAGATTTATTGCAGAAATAGAAAGATTTCAGTATGAAAATTTATGGGAACATCAGGTGATTTGGAACCTGTGTTCAGGTGTACATTTCTTGCATAAAAGGCACGTCATAGTATTTGGATATATGTTTTTAGCATCAGAAATGTTAAACAGTGTTTTATATTAGATGAGATATAGAAATTTTCAGATTATACTTGTATACGCATACAGTTCCACTAAAAGAAAGAGACAAACTTTTTGAAAAATTGAAACCATATATAAATAGTAATATGAATATAAGAATTGTGGGAGATTTTAATTGTAGAATTGGAGAGGTAAAAAAGTAGGTTAAGTTAAAAGTAATAATGCAATGGAAAAAGTTACAAATGTGGAAAAAATGAACCTATAAAAGAGGGCTTTCACACATGAAAATTGACTTTTTTTGTTGCCAGAAGATTTTAGAGAAGTATTAGGAGGAAATATTGCGATAGGTTTTTCCAGTCAGAAGTTGGTTTGGATGTAAATAGATGAAAATAAAAAGGTATTAAGGAAAAGAAAAGGAATACAAATATAACAGGTAATTTTATAGAAGAACAGATGTGAGTTGCAGAAAAACAGTTATGGGAACGATAGCTTACTATGGTGGCTTTTTTTGAAATGTGGGCAGTCTTGTGGATAACATTTTAGAGAAAAATGTAAGATAGTGTATTTACAGCTGGAATTACAGATCAGGAAAGAAAAGAAGACATCATAGAATATGCAAAGCAATGTAATATTTGGAGGAAGAAAATGTAGAATATTTTATTAGGGTAAAAGAGTTGTATGAACTAAATAAGAAGACTGCACAGCTACTATATAAAGAGAAATACTATTTGAAAGGGATAAAACAAAAAGTATCACCTTTTTGGCAAATGTAGTGTAAACAGGTATGGCTTTGATGAAAGTAATGAAGGGGAAGAATGGAAATGTGTTGTGTATGCAGGATGAGATTGTGAAAATTGTAGAGGAGTATTTATTTATTTATTGACATTTGTTAACCGGGTTGGTCCAGCTGGGCTTGTGGCACATTTTCATTGAAGACCTGAGGAGAAAAGTTCCAAAAAAACATAAACAGTTTACAGAGAATCAAACATTTGAGTCACAAATATGGTCAAAATCAGTTATACAAGAAAGTTAGAGAGACAAAGCAGAAATGCAAACACATGATATATACATATCAATATTTTTACAGACTAAAAAAATATATTTACATATTTACAAAAAGAGTTAAGTCCAACAGGATTGTGAAGTTTAAAGGAGGGACTGAGAAGGTATATAGTAGGGCTGTGGGGAGCTTAAGTAGGGGCTTGACAAGGACATATTTTGGAGTTGAGTAGATGACGTTTGAGTTTTTCTTTAAAGTAGGATGGGTGAATGATGGAACAAATGTTTTTTGGGAGTTTGTTCCAGGCTTGGCCAATGGAGTGTTTATATAGGACTTTGCCAGCTATTTTTTTGGGTTGGTCGAGTTGTAATAGTTACTGATTAGAGGTACATAGAGTCCACGGAGGAGTGTAAATAGAGAAGAAGAAAGAGAGAGCAGGGCAGGATGAAGGTTTGTAAAGAATGAAGTGTAACATTTGAAGTTGTGACAGCAGTAGAAGATGAGGGAATTCTAACCAGTGGAGAGAATTTAGGGCAAGGCAGTGATGGGTATTACATGGCGAGTTTGTGTTAAATCAAGATGTCTTTTGGTAAGTTTGTTGGAGGTCATTTAAAGTAGTAGTTTGGATGATGGTGAGTACTGGGGCAGCATATAGAAGGGAGGGGAGGAGAACAGCTTGTGCAAGGAAGAGTCTGGCATTTGTAGTTAGAAATTATTTAATGTGATACAGTAAATCAAGTTTCTGGTGAGTCTTTTTTATGCTTTGGGTTATGTGCAAGTTGAATTTGAGTTCCTCATCTATGATGACCCCAAGGAGTTTAGTGTGAGCTTCAGGTTGGATAACAATGTTATTAGAAGAAGTAATAGTAAAGGTGGATTTGAGGTGAGAGACAGATCGGGGTAAAAATAATAAGACACTTAAAATCAAACAGTGCTATTTAAAAAAAATAATAAGAGTTTGGCCGTTTTAGGGTTGAGAATGAGTAGATTCCTGGTCAAACAAATGTTCATTGGATAGGAAGGCCTGTTGAGTAAGAGTGTCAAGGTTGGAGATATTGTTTGAGATGGAGTAGTATGTAAGGGAAATATATGCTAGTAGAGGAGGAAAAGCACAACTTGAGAGGGGAGCAGAGACATTTTATTGACAAGCATTGGAAAACTTAAATAAATAACTTTAGAATAAGTATGTAGGGTGATAAAAAAAGAAAGAAGATTCAGAGTCAGGGAAAGATTGGAAAGAATAAGGTATATGTAAGATATTCAAAGTAAAGTGAAACAGATTTTTGTAAAGTTATTTAATGAATAGTTGAAGAAGGAAGAAATAGAAAAAATAAATATGTGAAGAAGTTATTAAATATATATTGAAAAAGGGGGATAAAATGGGAATATAAATTGGAGACCTATAATGTTAAAATACTAATTATAAGATTTTCATGAAGTAATACTGAGAGGATTTGAAGAAATAATACAGGAATTTACAGTAGTAGGAATGTAATGTGTTAAGGGAAGAGAAAGCCAAGAATTATTGAACGCGGTAAAGGAAGTAATTGATAATATATTGTGCATGGAAGAGGATGTGAAGGTAATGACTGGGTATATAAGTAAAGCTTTAGAGAGAGGTGATTATGAGCATTTATGGAATATTTTAAGCAATATTACCTTGTAGGAACTATATTGATTATATTAAAATCAACATAAAAATGATGAAATTAGAGTTTTAGTAAATGGTTGGTTAAGTTCAGTTGTCGACATTAAAGGAGGAGTCTGGCAAGGCTGCTCTATGAGCAGCTCTGTATTTTGTTTAGCTATGAAGGCATTAGCTTGCAAAATGACAAGAAAAAAGAGGCATATTTGGTGTAAGGGGAAAGAATTTTATGTTTTATGGAGATTATTTAACAATTACAGCTAAAAATAAAATATGGATGAAAAATGTTGATAAAGTTATATTTCATGCTGAAAATGTGGGACTGGATATAAAAAAGATAAAAGCAAGGTGTTAGGGATATAATAGAGAAGTATTGCATTCTTCTAGAAATTAATTAATTTTGCTAGACATTACATTTGGAAAGAAGGAAGTGACAGATAAAATGGGAATAAGTTATGGAAAGAATAAAAGAAATATACATGCTTTGGAAATATTTAAATTGTAGTTTAGAAAAAAATATATTTAACAAATGAAATTGTATATATGTCAAAAGTGTATATGATTTCTGGAAACAAAGAAAAAGAGGCTTTATAGCTGGTGGTTAAAACCTGTCAAAATAGGTACTTTGTCAATGTGTGTGTGAGTGTGTGTGTGTGTATGTGTGTGTGTGTGTGTGTGTGTGTGTGTGTGTGTGTGTGTGTGTGTGTGTGTGTGTGTGTTTGTGTGTGTGTGTGTATATGTGTGTGTGTGTGTGTGTGTGTGTGTGTGTGTGTGTGTGTGTGTGTGTGTGTGTGTGTATGTGCGCGCGTGTGTGTGTGTATATGTACGTGTGTGTGTGTGTGTGTGTGTGTATGCACGTGTGTGCATGTGTGTGTGTATATGTGTGTGTGTATGTGTATGTATGTGTGTGTAGTGTGTATATGTGTGTGTGTGTGTGTGTGTGTGTGTGTGTGTGTGTGTGTGTGTGTGTGTGTGTGTGTGTGTGTGTGTGTGTGTGTGTGTATGTGTGTGTGTGCATGTGTGTGTGTGTGTGTGTGTGTGTGTGTGTGTGTGTGTGTGTGTGTATGTGTGTGTGTGTGTGTGTGTGTGTGTGTGTGTGTATTATATATATATATATATATATAAATGAAAATATAGATAGATATAGATAGTAAAGAAAATGGGATTGTAGAAATTACATTTTAATGCAAATATAAAGAGTTATGGGAGCATCTCAGAAAAAATAAGAGAAAAAGGAAAAATGAAACTAGTGATATGAAAGAATTTAAATAAATATTTTTATGGAAATTGAACATTAAAATATCGAGAAAAACAGAAAATAGTGGTATGAGATTGCAGTGACTAAATATTCATTGTATAACTCATTGGGAAGATTTGAATTTAAATGTGATAAAAGCTATTATAAGAAGAAAGAAGTGATTATAATATATGGTGATGTGTCAAGCTTTTTTAAACTGTGATGGAGTAAGGAAGGTGTGGCAAGTAATGTGTAAGAAAAGTTTTTAGCGAATATACAAAAAATCAAAGGTTTAATTATGAATGTGATTTTATATGGGAGGGACTAGTTCAGCCTGGGGTAGTGCAGGAGCAAAGCCAAGTGTTATTTAGGTAGTCTTTCAGTAATTATTTGAAGTTGGAAAGGTAAGAGGTATATCTAAATTGCAGAGGGATAGAATTCCATATTTAGTGACAATATGAATAAAGACTTTGGCCAGGGGATTTGTGGGATTTATATATGCTGAGAGGGTGTTGTTCATTAGTTTAAAGTAGTCTATTAGGGTGGTATGAATGGAGATTAGAAGTAAAAGCAGAGCAGCCTTCTATTTTGTGAATAATGCTGAGTGGAAATAAGCTTTACATAATCTAGTGGTGAGGTAGTTTTAGCCTTAAAGGCAAAGCAATGGTGGATATAGTATTGTGTGTTTCTTGCGAATTTTGCTATCTTATAGTAGCATGCCTCCGGCTTAATTTTACCTGTAGCTTGAAGGGTGTTTATGATGGGTGCACTGTATAAGAGAGGTAGGAGGAAGTAGGCAGTGGCAAGAGCGATTTTGGGACTCCCTGTTGAAATGTCGGCACTTGAAATGTCGAGTGCCGAAAATCTGAAAAAAAAGACCAAAAACCAAGAGGAGAGTGAATCTCAGAAATCATTCTTCTTCTTAAAACTTATATATCCCAATTCCAAGATCACCATACCTCAGAAAAAAGGCAATATTCTGAGAAATATCATCTTGTACTTAGTATATGTAAGTCCATTCTCTTGGCCTTTCAGTCTCTGTGATTTGGGACTCACTGCAGTGGGTTTTGACATTTCAAATGGTTACCGATTTTTATGTTGCTAAGGAACTTTTTATGCCTGTAGAGCATTCCTAATTTGTGGTGTGTTGTTTTGTTATTTCTGAACATGCAGATCAAATTTAAGATCATCATCTATAATCACTCCTAGAAATTTTATATGGGAGACTACATCAGTTTCAGTCTTGTTTAATGAAAAGAGTTTGAAATTTGCTTTGTTAGGCATGTGTGATTTGGGGAAAAATAACAGTAGCTTTGCTTTTTTTTTAAGGTTGAATAGTAGCTGGGCATTATGGAGCCATTTCTCAATGGAGGAAAATGCTTCTTGTGTAATATGGAGGAGTTGAAGCAGGTATAAAGGTCCTTGATAAAGATGTTAAAGAGGAAAAGACCAAGAATAGAGCATTGTGGTGCACCAGTGGAGACATGCAGGTAGGGATAGAGAGTTCTGCCATCTCACAGGCTGCATCCTGTCAGTTAAATAGCTTTTGAACCACAGTAATGAAGAAGGGGTGAGAAAATGTATTGAAAGCTCTTGCGGAGGTTAAGGAATAGGAAAGAACAAGTTTGCCTGAGTCTCTATATTTGTTTATGGTGTCAGTGCATGATAGGAGGTCAGTAGTTGTACTGTATATTGGGGAGAAACCATGTTGGGTGGATGTTAAGAACCATTCTTGTAGGAGATACTAGAGGAGTTGTTGTAAGTTCTGCTTAATAACTTGCTGGATTGCCAATTGGCTCACAGATAGGACACAGTAGATCAAAACAGAGAAAGCTACCTCCACAATGAGACCAGTCACCAGTGGAGTCCCCCAGAGTTCAGTGCTGGGATCTCTCCTGTTTGGCATCCACTTCTGTGAAGTAAAAGCCAATACCAAGGGTTCTGGCTAACTAAGTGTGCAAATGATTGTAAGATAGGAGTAGTCATTGAATCCACAAATGACTTAACTATCCAGCAGGAGGGTTTGTCCCAATAAATAACTGATGCTAAAATCATGGACTGAAACAGTATGCCATAAAATGCATTATTGTACATTTTGGGATGTCATTTGTTCCAGGGATCTACTATACTGACAATATGCCCTAAGAGCTGACCCAGTTTGTTTGGGATTTGTTAACCTATGACAGTGACCTAACTTTCAACTAACATGTGTCTATTGTTGTAAGAATGTCCTTCTGTATGTATTGCACAGCTTATAAACAAAGGGATTGTGTCTAGATATATGTATGTCATTGCCCCCCTTTACTCAGTCCTTATTAGATCAATCATTGAGTATAATGCCCCCTTTGGCACATATCTGTCCAGACACATGTGACAACTGGAATGCTTACAAAGATATTTTACTAAAAAGATACAAGGCCTAAACAATATGTCTTACATGAACAGACTCAAAGCCCTGACACTATACTCATTATCCTACATTCTACTTAGAGGTGACCTGTGTCTGGAACATAAGGCATCCTCTTACCCAATACTGATGGACCTACTGCATATCAGCAAGTCAAATGACATCAGAAATACTTGGTCTGGGGATTTAGACCTCTTCTGCACCATTGATGAAATGGTTTGCAGGGACAGGTATAGCTCTCAGAGGATACCTGGCCTGGAACAGACTCCCATGCATGTAAACTAAAGCTCATCCCCAGTGGTGGCTCCAGACTGCTTTTCTTGCCAGGTACAATAGGACCATAGCAGCTAACTGGTGGGGCACGAAGGGCATGTGAAAAACACCAAAGCGCTGTACCAACACAGTATAGGATACGTGAATCATGCTAACAACTCACCCATATTCCATCTTTAAAAATGACAGACCATTTCACTGTGAAAAAATATCAGTGAATGACATAATTTTACAAATCCTAGCATTGTTCACAACACCGAAATATACTGATTGTTTGTGCAAAGTGTTGGTATGCTATGGTGCAACAAATCAAGGGTGTTACTAACAAAACAAATTAGGGTGGAAAATTTCATGCACAAAGATATCTGTGCTTCAGCAGAAAGAGAAAAATGGACACAGGTGGAACCACTGTGGTGAATTCCTTTTACTCATCCAGTCGTCCAAATTACGCTTAAATAGGGCCAACAAGGGGCTTTGCTTAACATGAACAGGAAGCTTGTTCCAAAGGTAGGGCAGCCTCTGTGAGACAAATCTATCTCCCCAGCAAGTTCTGTTGATGTCACATACCAGGTTAAGGTACTTAAAACATAAAATTCAGCTGTTTTATTTTGTTGAGCATTTACAACTAGTGTTAAAGGGTTAAGAGCTGCTCTGAGAACAAAAATAACAGTAATTCGAGCAAAATGTGAAAATGAAAACGGGTTTCAGAAGTTATGCAAGATTCTGGGATTCACACTATTGACGTTCTATCTACATGGAAGATAAAAAAAAAATGTTATGTCTAACTTGGCTCTTACAAAGGTCTTGAAGTAGATTATTTGGAAAAAGATCTCCAATATCACTTTTTAGCAGCAGGGCCATTGAGATTTGCTAACCATAACCACTTAATGATTTTCATGCAGAAAGTACAAAATATAATCACATAGTTACAGTGGCAAGCATAATGTATTAATACCTTTTATTGACTGACTGAGTCCCACTAGGTCAATGACCTTTATTCATGAGAGACCTGAGATGGTATTCCTACTGACAAGGGGAAATTTGACCAGGATACAGGGGAACTTTTCCTATTATTTTTGGTAAATGCTTTCTACATTTACCTGAGCTATAACCAGCTCTGACAGTTACGGTCTTGGTTTAACATCTCATCTGAAGGATTGTACACCCAGAAGTGGCATATCCTTTATACTGGACTGCAATACCATTATTGGAAAAACTAATCCAGGTAACTAATGTGGAATAGAACCCATAGCCTTCTGCATGAAAGATAAATGTGCCAACTGTTGAGTTACTGAGACTGCAAATAAACAAGTTAGTTTTCCAGCCCCCCCCCAAAAAAAACGGAAAACAGTACTGATAAAGACAAAATCTGTACCAAGCAAATGCAGCAACATTTACTACCTAGTACTCTATTCTGGTTTGTTGAAATTACACCAATAGAAATAATTTAGAACTGAATGTTTTGGGTTAACAACATACATCTTTACTTAATCAAGAACTGAATTTTACATTCATAAACTTGCTGAAAGTATTCTAAGAAGTAAGCCAACACGGGAATAGAACAAGGAGATTTTGTCAGTAGGCAACATGCAACTTTGGTAGACTTTCTCCTAGTAATGAAAGGGCACCGGGGTAAAATCAGTGATTATAAAGTCATCCCCAGTGAAATACTTCACCCACAGCATAAACCACTAGTTGCCACGATCATCTGCAAGGAGTGGTCAGGGAAAGTTCTACAGTCAACAGATACTAGACTGAAGACTTGGAAGTTGTCTGGAGAGAAAGCAGAAGAGTTCAAGGAAATGCTCAGGACTCTATCACCTCAGGAAGAAGAGGAAATAGGTGGAGTTAAGGAAGAAGAAGAGCTCAAGGAAATGCTCAGGACTCTATCACCTCAGGAAGAAGAGGAAATAGGTGGAGTTAAGGAAGAAGAAGAGCTCAAGGAAATACTCAGGACTCTATCACCTCAGGAAGAAGAGGAAATAGGTGGAGTTAAGGAAGAAGAAGAGCTCAAGGAAATGCTCAGGACTCTATCACCTCAGGAAGAAGAGGAAATAGGTGGAGTTAAGGAAGAAGAATGGCAGCACCTCAAAAGAGGCATGTGTGAGGACTGCAAAACAGACATGTTACCGGGCCAGGTATAGAAATGAGGTACATAAGGAAAGCTGGTGGTGAAATGCAGAAGTCCGGGAAGTCATCTAATGAAAGATGAAGTGCACAAAAAAGGGAGCTAGGAAAGGTGGACCAGTCAGTGAAGGAATACCGGTTGGCTAACAAAGAAGCTAAGACAGGAGTTACAGTAACAAAGAGTAAGGCATCAGAGGCACTCTACACTTTCTGGAAAGTGACGTGGTAGATGGCATAAAGAAACTCTTATCAGTTTGAAAAACGAAAACAGAAAGATAAAGAAGATAATCAGGCATCCTTTGTAAGGGGTGCTAGTAACAACCTGCTTACCAACCCACAGTAAATCAAAGGCAAATGGAAGGTGTACTTTCACAGCCTCTGAATGAAGAAAAACCCTCAGAAGCTGTACTGCTTGAGACACAGCCTAAGAAGAAAGAAGATGAGAAGCCTACCCTAGAAGAAGTAAGAACAGCACCAAGGAAAATGAAGTCAGGCAAAGCAGCAGGTTTAGATAAGGTCAGAGCAGATGCGATCAAGATGTTAGGTAAGATAGGGGAGAAATGGCTCCTTTGGGTACTCGTAGCAGTATGGAGAGAAAAGCATATCCCAGATGACTGGAGAATAAGCATACTAGTGCCAGTGTGCAAGAACAAAGTGGACATCCACAACTGTGGGCAGTACATAGGTTTCAAACTCCTGTCGCATATCATGAAAGTTCTGGAGAGGGGGACTGATAAATGAATACACAGAGTAGTAAAATGTAACATGGAAGATAAGTACTCTGGATTCAGATCAAGATGCAGGACAACTGACCCAATGTTTGCAGTGAGACAGATAGTTAAGAAGAAGTTGGAGATGAGGAAAGGGTTCAACTAGACATTCCTAGCCTTGGAGAAAGCACATGACAAGGTCCCAAGAAAGCTCGTCTATGCAGTCCTGAGGTGGTTACAGGCAGAGTTTGAGCAAGAGCTTCAGCAAATGATAGGGGAATGGAATACAAATCTGAAAGCACATGAGATGAAAACGAGTACGGATAAGACAGTTGTAATGTCAGCAAATGGTAGAAATCAGAAGTAGCTGAAAACTGAGATAGAATGGAAATAGAGAAACATGTTAACAGCTTAAAGTATCTGGGAGGGTTGGTGGAGGAAAAAGGGATTGAATGAGGTAGTCAAAGCTAGAATCAGAGGCAACTGGCACAGAGTATCACAGTAGTGCATGATAGAAGAATGCCAAAGAAGTTGAAATGTAAGGTATACAAAACAGTGGTGTGGCCAGTACTACTGTATGGCACAGAAACCTGGCCAGTAAAGGCAGAGCAGTTGAGAAAGCTAGAAGTGAGTGACATGAAGTGCCTGAGATAGGTGGTAGGATGTGCACTGTGGGACAGAAGAAGAAGAAATGAGGATGTAAGAGCAGAAGCCAATGTAGCTCCAATTGAAGAAAAGGTAAAAGAGAACAGATTACAGCAGTTTTGGCACGTGTGCAGAAAAGCAGAAGACAACCTGTGAAGAAGATTTGTGACACTCAGGAGGAAGGTAAGAGGAAACAAGGGCATCCAGCAAAGAGTTGGATGAATTGTGTGAGAGAAGACCTGTGACAGTCAGGCATGACTGTTGAAGAAGGTAGGAGAGTGACACTGAATTGAGAGAGATGGCGACAGTTGACATGATATCCCAACCCCATGTAGAAAATGGAGGAAAGAGGGATTGATAACATTGATGATGTGGAGGAAAGAGGTAACTGGGAACATGTTTTTGAGAGTGTAATAAGATGGTAGATTTAAAAAATTCCCCACAGACTACTCTATCAGAAATATTGGGGGTGCAAATGGCAGTAACTAAGGAAATGATTCTTTTGAAATGGTACACAGGATCCGAATTGCGTAGGTGTATTAAGGATTTATTAAATTTAGTTGTACTAGCTGCCAAAAAAGCAATTACTAGAAAATGGAAATCAAAATCTAAGCCAACTGTATTTAGCACTGAATACTGCAAAAGAGATAAAAAGAACTAGAAATGGGATCCTGAGAAAAGGAAAGAGGCAAATTACACAGAAAAGAAAATGGACTGTGTAGGAACAATATATGCAAAATAATGTTCATGAGGAGGAGTGAGGTTTAAGGGAAGACAGGAATTAAGCAATGTATGTAATGCTGGACTAAATGAGAGGTGGTGTAAAGAAAGAAAACATATGTAATGTGTCTTTTGGCTTTTCCTGGTTAGGGGTCGCCACAGCGGAACTCCTGTCTGCTAATGATCGGCAGTAGATTTTTACGTGCCGAGTTGCCAGCCCTGAAGCACAATCTTCAACGAAGGTATGCCCATTCACGCATGTCTCCACACAGAAGATGCTTTAGCTGAGAATCAAACAGGACAGTGTCTTACTGTGAGATGACAACACTACCGCAGCACCACCACTGCAGTCATAAAACATATGTAATGTAATGTGTAATTTATGTAAATGAAAAAATGTTAATATGGCTTGTTGTCTTTTCTATTATTGTATGTGTGACTATGTCTTAAATGATAATTCAGTAAAGATGTTTTAAAATAATTCTTGACAAAGCTAAAAATAATTGGGGGGGGTAAAATCAGGAACAGTTTTTAAATATTACTCTAATTCACTTAAAAAGTTAATAGAACAGTAACTTTTGCATCAGTGTGCATTTTTCTACAATAAAAAGTATAAAATCCTGGTGATTGGCATTACTGACTGACTGTAATTGTGAGTGATTTACCAGAAAATCCAAAATGTTAACAGGGATAGGACAAACATTTGAAGCAAAATCAGGGACATTTTGCAAAAATAAGGACAACTGAGATGTATGAGTAGTACTCAAAAGAGAATGTCAAATCACAATAACCCATTCCAAGGTTTGAATACTTTTTTGGATGTACAAGATTTTTAAATGATACAGTTATGATTTTCTGAATATTACTATAACTGTATATTAACAGGTCTCAGTGGAAGACTTTAAGAATTTGTAGTTTTAATGACTGAGATCATTAAAACTACATATCCTTAAATTCCTAAGCTTAGGCTTTTTCATTTTCATATATAGCTTAGCATGACACATCACCATAACATCCATAGCATTAACAAACAAAACAATTAAAAAAACTGCAACCATAATTTACTCTCCATCTTCAACATATGTAACATGATACTACCTCTCATAAGATGGAACAAATGGGAAAAATATGGAACATTTGCTAAGAACTATGGAGGGGGCTCACAGCATGGTCAGAATATTACATTATACTTATTTTACCACATACCCGGGTCTTCATCCATTAGAGAATTTCAGAAGAAACAGGTAAAGTTGCAAAAGTCCAAGGCCCCAGATGGGCAAGCCCCCCCCCCCTCAAAACAAACATGCACAATCAATGCCAGTCAGTGTCCAGCAATCAAGAAATACAGATAAGAGCAGGCTTACAACATCATGAGTGCCATACCATCCATACCACCAACAAGCAAAGTAATTAAAAAAAACTATAGCCATCGTCAACCTTCCATCTTCAAAATGTGGAATACTATACTATCTTGTACAATGTGGAACAGATGGTACATGACACATTTACTAACAACTAAGTAGTAAGTTACACCATGATTAAACTGTGGACATTATCCTTACACAAAGTTCTTTGATACCCTACTCTGTCTTTGCTTGCCAGGGCAGTCAGTTGGTTACAGCCTAAAATTTTCCCTTTACACTTTTTATAAAACAAAAAGGTTACACAGCAGTTGTTATATATTGTGTTTTATATCTCTTAGCTCTTCAAAAATTAGAGGCTTGAGAGTAAGTCAAAAAAGTCCAGACCCCCCTCCATACACACAAAATAAGAAAATTATTCTCAAATTCTGTCTTAGCATCTGTAGTTGCAAATTCTCAGTGACAATCAACTTTAGCCTTTCTCCCCATCTGTTATTATTACTTCATTCTACACACTACATTACTAATACTTTGATCTTTTTACCACAGTGTGCTCTCTCTCTCTCTCTCACACACACACACACACACACACACACACACACACACACACACACACACACACACACACACACACACACACACACACATGCAGACAAACATACACACACCAATTACAGTCACTTGTATGATGGAATACCTCACATATTGATTTTAGATCAAGTGACTGAATACATTCATAAATAATGGCCCAGATGTGCATCTCAGCTTGCTGATCTTAGACACACACTGTCCAACACCCCTCTGCCCTCTCAACGTCTTAGCTGAAGAATTAGAAGCAAAGAACAAAATCAGGAGCTGCTTTTAAATATGTATTGTATGTATGTATATATATATATATATATATATATATATATATATATATATATATATATATATATATATATATATATATATATATATATAAAAAGTTAATTGAATACCAAGTGTTGCATTATCAGGCATTTTCTGTGAGACACAGAGTCTGAAACTCACATGCCTAGCACTACTTAGTGACTGTAATCCACAACAATTTGCTAGAAAGTCACAATTCTTTTACAAGAACTGACCGAAATAATTTTCAATTTCTTTGCTGAAGATTTCTGGACAAAGCCAAAAATAATGGGAGGGAAGTAAATTTTGAATACTATTTTTTATGTATTTGTTAATCAGATAAACCCACAGGATAAAGTAACTTTTAAGGGGTGACCCAAGTGTACTGTCTGAGTGACTTACTTGCTTACTATCACAGAATAAAATAACAGACGTCCACAGTAGGCTGAGTGGGTTTATTAAACTTGGTGAGCACTTTTGTGGAAACTCTGCTTCTTCAGACCATAAAGTTAGTTAGACTTTATTTTTCAGAGCCTCCTGATGAGTTACATTGGCAAGAAGTGACCAGACTGACTAATGTTATGCATAGGGTCACTCTTACCTTTTCTAGTAATATAGATATGACATGCAACGTCATAAAAAAGAACTGGCCTATTCTTATAACAGATCCAGACTTGAGTAAAGTTTTGGGGCCTACACCTAAATTTGTCTTTAGGAATAGTAAGTCACTTAAGCAACATTTGTGTTATAGACAACAGTCACCTATGGCCATGATGCATTTGGAAAGGAAGAGCAGATATCCATGTTGTTCATGCAGTGCTTGTAAGTTTATATGGAGTGTGACTTTTATTCATCATCCTAGAATGTCCAAGACTATTGATTTTAATTTTTATGTTGATTACACTACTAGAAATATAGTATACCTTGCTATGTGTGTAGAATGTGAGGGCTTTTATGTTGGTAAAACCAACCACACCCTTAAAGAAAGATTTTAGAACATGGAAATGATGTTAAAAATAGGAAACCTAGTAATGCTCTTGCTAAACATGTCTTGGATAGTGGTGAGATACATTGATTTAAGTTTTTGGTTTTAAGCATAGTTAATTATGGTATATGTGAAGGTGACATATGTAATGAAACAGAATACATTGAGTTATGTTGGATTTTAGACCTTAGGGCTAATGTTAGTCCAGGTCTTAATAATTATGTCCCTTTAAAACCTGTTTTGGAAAGGAGATGCTTACATCATTAATTTAATAGGATGTTGTCACATGTCCTGATTTTGATTTTTTATTGGCTGTTTTTTATTTTAAAATGTTTGAATGTATTGTTGGCTTGTTTTTATGGTCTGAAGAAGCGGAGTTTCCGCGAAAGTGCTCACCAAGTTTAATAAACCCACTCAGCCTACTGTGGACGTCTGTTATTTTATTCTGCGTTTATGTTTGGATCTTGTCCTGGTCCTCTCAGCATCTGTTTTTTTCTGACTTGCTTACAATCACAACATAAGTAAATGGAGATGGGAGGAGTTAAACTCGTACTTTTGACTACAGGAAACAGTTATTTAACAGCTCAATGCCTTAAGCGCCAGACAAATCTAATTCACTTAAAATGTTAATAGAACTGCAAAAAGTGTTGTATAGATATACATTTTCCAGACAATGAGAACTGAAAACCTCTAATGAATGACTAACTTATAAAAGGCATTAATGGAAGTCTGGCAGTTTATTTGGAGGATTAAGGCTCCAAGGTCATAATCAGCTACCTCAAGGGTACATAGTTTGATTCCTTGTACCTCCAGCTGTGTGACTCTGAGCAAGTCAATAAATCAGAAGCCTCTAACTGGGGAGAGGGGAATCAGAAACACACACACACACACACACACACACACACACACACACACACACACACACACACACACACACACACACACTCAAACCTTGCACCTGGGAGTTGGAAGTTAATTGGGAGACTGTGCATGAAAAGAGATTTGCACCTCTGTAGTGCAGCAGTCATTGAACTGGTAAGGTTGCTGTGAGGGGCCAGATGTTTGAGCACACTTCCCAGCAGCAGCAATATGGTGCTGCAGCAACATCCTCAGTGTCCTCACTGGTCCTGTATGTGGGGTCAGGCTGTACCCGTGGAAGGCTAAACTGGGTCCGCTAGACCCAGTGAGCCAGTGAGTGAGAAGAACTGGTGACAGCTAACTGACAGCTGTGAGGAGAAAAAAGAAAGAAAAGCTGCACGTACAGTAATCATAGCTCCAAAGGTGGGAAGGATGGCTAGTATGAATTCCTTTGGTACTTTATCTGCTTTTATTTCTGTCTGATGCTAGAATGACACAATAAGGTCTAGCTTTAAGCAGAAGTATTTATGCAAAGAATGTTGACAGATGGGTCAGTGTCTAGAGCCTTCTAAACATCTTGATTATTTATTTTTTTGTAATGTATTACTATATAACCAGTGGTAGAGTTTGTTAAACTCATTCTGTATCCTTTTCTGGACTACAGGACCTGTTTTATTTGATTGACAAGCAAGTAAAGGGGAAGGGCAATTACAAAAATGGAAAGCAGGATGAGCCAAAATGCCAGACTCTGTGATACCCCAGTTTTAATCCCTTGACCAGTAAAAATTTTCAGATTATTGGCTTTTTGTCAATTTTTGCTTTTTGCGTTTAAAAGCAGGTGTCTCCCAAATGATTCAAGATTTGTTCATGAAATTTTTAAGGACTATTATTGACATAATTATCTATACAATGACATTGGGCTGGACTTCTATGCTCAAAGACAAATAAACAGCCATGTCTTGAATTTTAATAAAAAAAAATTAAAGTAATTTTTTGATCAACATATATAAAGAATGAAAGGGTATTTTATACAGAAACACATACTATGTTTAGGTCTGAAATCGCATTAACATTATAGAATTTTGCTTTTTATAGGTCTTATTTATTTTGCTCTGTAGGGAACTGAATTTGTCTTAACTGATTGTTTTGTAAACATTGTAATCTTGTCAATTTAAAAAGACCAATCTGCCAAAAAGTCCATTCGTTAACTTCATATAATAATATTTCTCTACCACTTCAATATATTTGTATGGAATTTTTAAGGCAAGATCCATTAAAAAATGTCACTATCATTTTGTCTTCCACAGTGTATAGCTGTCAGGCAAAACAGACAACGAATCTCAAGTATGGGAATGCCTCTCAGAGCATGTAAAATGTGTATATTTTAAACATATACAAAGGACAGAACATATTACTTTTTCCTAAAAAAGCTTTATTTTTGGTTTGCATTTCATAGGGCCACACAAACGTTATGAATCAAATACTTGTTGAGTGTATCAGTTTGAAAAAATGCAAAATATAAATTATTTTTTGTCTGAAAATGGAAAAATCAGAGCATCCAGTTAGCTGTATAAAACCAATGATGACACTTAGCACTAATGGGCAATTTCTGTATAACTGTGGAAAGTATTATAACACATTTCTCAGAATAAATATTATGATCCTGTGCTACAAGATGTATCTAGTTGTGGTTACAGCAGTAAACACGCATGCACAAATTTATCTTCTTATAATACAGTTCGATATATGATTATTTAAATGGAAAAGGGAGGAGGTCACAAGTCCAGGAAAAAAAAAAACTCTGTCTCCCTTTGAGATTTTTCTGCAAATCCTTCAGGTAGTAACAGCATTCAACAAGAATGGACACCTAAACCTGCAGTTATAACCTCAGAGCTTCTAGAGCAGCAAACCTTTGAGTTTGACCTCACAGCTTTAAGCACTTGAAAGTAAGACATTGTAGCCATAATACAACTTAAAAACAATTGCTTATTTTTTCCTGGAGAAATATAGAGAATCCTTCTGATTTACTGACATTTTTAGCCATAACATATTATAACTAAAAAAATATATACTTGCTTATTTTTTCTGGTGAAATATAGAAAATTTCTGATTTACTGAGAACTCAATAAAAAAACTATATTAGGCCATTAATGTGCTTGGCATACTGGGCACAAATTCATCATGTCAACAAAAATGAAAAAAAAACAGGTATAATGCAAAATGTTAAATTGTAGCAGTGAAGGTATGTGAACTAAAGCCACTGTGGCCTATTTTTGAAAAGCTGTATCTCTGCCTCTTTGAGATTTTACAAAACTTTCAGGTAATATCTGTCCATGTGGAGCAGTGGAATAAAGTTCTGCTATTCCCCAGACAATCCATGCTTGACTTAATAGCATGGGTGCTTGTGGGAGAATGGGAGAATGGCAGTGACCTGCCAGTCATTGGTTGTTCATCCTGAGGGAGGGAAGCATGGATTGATGCAATACCAGCATTAAGAGCCCAGTGAGTTCAATACTACAAGCGGTGTAGCTCTTATTCAGGAGGTTGCACATGTAAAGAAATGAGCTTGCACCTCATGAAGGCAGCCATATCAGAAATTATAAGGATAAAGTGGGTTGGTGGGGGTATGGGTATAGTTTCCTGACAACAGTACGACATTACACCTGTGTCCTCAATTTCCTCACTTACCCTGTGTGTGTGTTGGGTTCAACCTGAGGATAAGGCAGGTCATATTGTCCTAGTGAATAAAAAGAGATGATGGCCAGCTGTGGGAAGGTAAACATTTTCACTTAATAATAACATGGTATTCAGCTGCATAACATATATAAGACTTGGTCTAATCTAGTTACTTGAATGTATGGCATTGTGACCACAGAATGTCACAAATGAAAAAAATGTCTGGTTAGCTATAGAGGATTTTTACTTCTGTTGTAATGACATCTCAACAAAGAGGTATTTTTGCAATTATACTCATTGTTCTGTACTGCGGTGGTGGTGCTGCGGTAGCGTTGTCACCTCACAGCAAGACGTTGTCCTGTTCGATTCTCAGCTAAAGCGTCTTGTGTGTGGAGACATGCATGAATGGGCGTGCCTTCGTTGAAGGTTGTGCATCAGAGCTGGCAACTCGGCATGTAAAAATCTACTGCCAATCATTAGCGGACCGGAGTTCCGCAGTGGCTACCCCTAACCGGGAAAAGCCGAAAGACACAACAACATACTCATTGTTCTTAGAAGAAAGTGACCACAACACCAAAAATGACAGCTGAGTGTAATGCAAAATGTCTGATTGTGTCGGTGAAGTCACATCGACTAAAGCCATTGAAACGTGATGTACAAAGGCTATATCCCTGCCTTCCTTTAATATTTCAATATGAAGCTTTCAGATAATAACAGCATTGTAGTCATCTACATAACATGCCTAAGACTGTGTTTCTAATTCTGTATATCGCACAGCTTTTAGGCCAGCACACCCCTCCTCATGTACACAGACAATCCTCTCCTCCTACCACCCAACACTACAACCTGCGAGAGATGCACTTACATAGCCAAACTGGAAGCAAACCTCTCGCCAGCCAAGATTGTGCTAGACAGTCAAGAGGAGAAGGTTAACACCTGCATTACACCTCAAGCAACTCAGTCAGTGGTCAGTGGTCTCACTTTCGATAACCACATTGCCACAACAGTCAGGAAATCCTTCTATGTGGCACACCTCATCACTAAGGGCTTTTCATCCAGAAAAAAGGAGGTCATTGTCCCACTGTACTCATCCCTCATTAGACCCATTATAGAGTATAATGCCCCGTTTGGTATGTACCTCACAAGACATCTGCAACAGCTGGAAAGGCCACAGAAATACCTCACTAAAAGAATCACAGGTCTAAAGCAGATGCCATATGCTGACCATCTAAAAAAAACCCAGCTATACTCTGTGGCATATCATCTACTCAGAGGCGATCTCTGCTTAACATACAAGGCCATGTCAAACACTGAGCTGTTGGACATGCTCCACTTAAAGAAATCCCAATCCCTCAGAGCCACACGCTCCAGGTATCTAAACCTTGTCATCACAATAAACTAAACATGCTGGAGAGATAGGTTCCTGACCCAGAGACTCCCCATACTCTGGAATAGACTGCCCATACATGTCAAGCAGAGCGCCTCATTGGCCCTCTTCAAAAGGAACCTTGATGATTGGATGGTAGATAGGAAATGCACCCCGGGGATCATGTCAGTTGCCCTGCTAGACAGGGGTCCAGAGAAGTAAATACTGTGGGAAGAAATATCCAGGGAATTGTTATGGCTAGGCTTGCATAGGCCCTAGGGCCGATAGCTTAGTACCAACCTATGAACCTATGAACCTATGAATTTGAATCCACCGCTTCAGCGACTTGAGGCATAGCTTTGTGACCACAGCATGTAACAACTGAAAGAATATATATACTTTTATTGCTGAAATGTATAAGATTTTTACATCTGACATAATGAAAACTTAGTACACATAGTATGGCTACTAGTTTTACCCAGACATTTTTGAAGAGGTCAAATAGCCATCAGGTGGAAACCAAACATAATGCCAGACTGTCACAACAAACATTCTCTGAAACCCTAGATTTCCTAGCTTTTTGTAAGAGACCATATATCAGTTCCCTGATAGCAGCATACAGATACAACACACACACAAACACACACACACACACACACACACATGCGCACGCACGCGTGCATGCATGCACACAATCACATACTGACAGTGGATTGTGCCTTCTTCTGAAAGGTTACACTACTTTTAAATGAGAAGGAATCACATATGGCCGTGCTGCTGCTTGAAAGATACATCCCTTCCTGCAAACCATGTCTGTTATCTTTCAGAAGTAAAGTGGTGAAATAACAAGCACAGTAATACATTTCAACTTGCTTTTACAGGGCATCCTCCCATGTCAGCTGTCATAAAAATTAAATAAATATATGCAAGTATATGGCACTGTGGGCAATGTGTGCAGCTGCACACAGCTCTGCCTGATCAAGTGCCATTAAACAAATAGCAAATGTATTTCTCATTGGAGCTTTCATATACTTCATTGTTATCTTCATAGCTGACCTTTGCTTTTATCTACTGACCGCACCCCCAAACAGATAGCCACATAGGCCAATCACTTGTGATCACCAAAAGTGGTAAAAAAAAATAGTCCCAGCAATGCTGCTGATACAGAACCCCCCTAGACAGATCACAGCAAAAACAGAAAATGACTGTTTTGCTTTGTGCAGTATATACTGTTACCTGTCAGAAAATAAAATAAAAGACATACTTGCAAAGGAAAACTGGCTCTGAAGATCCTCACATCTGTACTACCCAGAGTCCCCCACACCCCCCAACTATATATAATAACTCCAGAATTGCACTACAGTGGGTAAAAAGGCATATACATTTTATTTGCCCAACAGTACATACATTCAGTGAAATGTGATTCAGTAAAATGAGTTTTCAGTGATTTGAGCTTTCAGCGATTTTTCGAGGGTAAATTGAAATTCAGTGAAATGAGTTTTCAGTGAATGAAAGTAGACCCAATGGAAGATATGTGTGTTCTTAAGATTTAGAAAACCAACTAAATTACTTATTAGCCATGTTATATTTGCAAAGTACAAATAAAGTAAAGTAAAATAAAGTAAAATCCAGTAAAAAAACGTCATTTGGGTGGAACTTAGCGTGTAAGCAGCGCTTTTGCTGTTGCTTCTTCAGATCTGCCTGTCAAGAGAATAGGATATCTGGGCTTCTAAATGATATAAAAGTTATAGTGAACAATATTGCAGTTTAATATCAATGGTGCATGTAATTAGTGTTTGAGCTATTGCTTTTCAGGATTTGCCTGCAAAGACAGCAGGCAGATTGTGTCCATCACCTGAAAATAACTATCTAAAATTTAAACAATATAAAATAATTTAAAGATAAAAATGTAATGTTCTTCAAAAATCAGTTGAGGGATTTTTTTGGGGGTGTAGGAATATATGAATGCGTGAGTACAGTGCTTGTTAAATCTCTTTTTGTGTTCTTTAACAATTCAAGAAACACAGTGTGGTGTTATAAAATCAACCTAGTAACCACAAAACAAATATGCCAAGGGGAAGTGGTCCATTAGGGATTAAAAAAAAAATATTCCACCCTGTAAGGTTTATTGAGTGCTTTTGTACCAAAACACAGGACTTCATCAGAATACAAACAGTTAAAACACTCCTCCTTATATACAATCATATAATTGAATCATTGGAAAATAAGATAATTGATACAGAAATTTTAAAGAACCCAGTCCTTTAAAATGACTGTGTGACACAACAAAAATATAAAAACTAGTATAAATATATGATGTTAAAATATTAAATAATATAATATAAACATCTCCTGAAAAATTAAATAATCATAGTTTCAATGTACTCATTCAAATCAGGGGTAGTATTTGCATATAGCCTGAACTGCCAAAGCAGTTCTCTAAATTCTAAAATGACCTCCTCCTCCCCTCCTCGGGGTTTATTTTAACTTGTTCCAAGATGGCAAAATAAATTGTTATATGGTGATTGTAATAATATATGTTTAAACAATGAATTATTTTATTTTTATTCAGTATATCATAAAGGTAGATTCTCTTACATAGGCACCACTCAGTTTTGCCCATGTAGAATACAGATTAACCTGAACACTTGGTTATGTAGACTACCCCTTTAGTTGAACAATTCCCTTTTGTAAAAATAGCTTGGAATTCAAAATGTTATCCAAGGTTAAGGTTTTGTCTTCCAAAATATATGGATACTGGTTACAGTAACCACAACAGGTAGTACTATACTTGTGTGTATAAAAATTCACTTCAGTGTTATGACTAAATTCAAATATATTCTTAAAGTTATGGTCCATTTTGTATATCTTGTCAGGTTTGCCCTTAGTATATTCCAGATTTTCTTAATATTTTTAACATTGGTTGAAACATAGCTGTGTTTAATAACTCACAAAATTCTTTATCAGCCTTCCAAAACACCAATTCTCTCTAACCTCATTACACCTTATAATAACTTGAAACAGCTACGCTCTTCAAACAAACTACTGGTTAATATTACCATACCCAATAACTCTGCAGGTGACAGCCTTTTTTCTAACTCTGTTGGAAAAATGTGGAACAAACTACCATCTGATATCTCATCTTTGTCTAGTCTTCCACTCTTTAAAAAAACAGCTGAAAACACATCTTAATAAGCACTGGCATTGTTCCTGTAACAACCCAGATTAACCTTTCTTTTTCCTTCCCTTCTAAATTCCTCCCCACATAACATACTATAGACATATATAAAAAAATAATAATTTATTATTACTTTCTTTTTCTCCTTTTTCCATGTTATATACTTATATTTTAGAATCTGTACAGCAAATGTATATTAAACTCTGTTTAAATAATTTCCTGCTTTTACTATGCCTCTCTGCAAGTATTTTTATGTTCTGTCTCAACGTATTAATAATTTTTACCTTGTATTGACTCTTACTGTGAATTATTTGTAAATTACATTGGAGCTTTTCTCCCTGGGCCTCTACTGAAAATGGACATATATCCAGCTGGACTAGCCCGGTCAACAAATGTAAAATAAATAAATAAATAAACTAAGGCAAGTCCATAGCCTCCTGGAGTGTCCCTTCAAGTAGTATACAATAATCCCATTCCCAACAAAGGTTTATATTTAACAGCCCAATCAAATAACACATTGTTGCTAATACTTTTTACCAGATCTTCTGGATAACCTCTAGCAATAAACATATTAAATATTGTATATAATTCACTAGCAACATCCTCTTTATGTGATGTCATTCTCACTACCCTGATACAGTGGCGTTTTACTAGGCTATTTTTCTGGGATAAGGGATGATAACTAGAGAAGTGAAAATAAGAATTTCTAAAAGTTGACTTTCTGTACATTTTTGATTTAAAACCTGTGTCAGTATGCATGTTCAGTATGTCCAAATAATTGATCTTAAACGTACCATAACAAGAGGTGAATCATAAAAAATCCATGGTCTTATTCAAATACTCCAAGAATTGTACAATGTACTCTAAGAATTATAGACTGTGCAAACCAGGACCATCCCATAAAATAAATGTGTCATCTAAAAAGATATAATTTGACATATTTAAAAAAAATGCACAATTAAATACATATCTTTTTTTCCAGGCAGGTAAAACCAGGTTGGTGTATACAGGGATGCAAGATGCAACCATGGCCACTTCCCTAATTTGTTTAAATAGTTCACCTTTGAAAAAGATGTGACTATTATCTAAGACAAGGGAAGTCCTTTCAACTATAACTTGAGTGTGTTGTTCGATAAAAGCATGCAATCAAACTGTCATGAAATAATTCTAAATTTTCATCATTAAAAATGACAGTAAATAAGTCCATAACATCAATAGTTAGGAAAATTAAGTTATCTTGCCAAATATCATTCGTAAATCACCCTAATAAATCATGAGTGTCTCAGTAAATGAGGAGCCATACTGTAAATAAGTTTTAGTCATCTGTTTAATAAGATAGCCAAAGGATAGGTGTTTGAACCTTGGGCAGCAACTATTTGTCTAAAAGGGGGTTGATAATATCCTTATAAATTTTGGGATTATCAAGTATTGTGGGAATGGTGTGTTTAGAAATTTAAAAAAAAATAAAGTCTCAAAGTCAGTTCATTGATTAATCAAACAATTCTCCAAGAAGTAGTCAGTTCTACAATATGCAGTATTAATTTGATTTCTTGAAGCTGGTTTTAAGTGTCAGTGTTGTGTAAAATATTAAACATGGCACTGGAATAATCAATAGAATCTAAGAGCATGTTTCCATCCCCTTTATCTGGTTTCATAATACGTAAGGACTTATCCTTGCATAAGTTGTCCAGTCAGACCTTTTCCTGTTTGGAAAAGCTAGGGCGGTGGAACCGGGTTTTGCACTTAATCTCCATGTTATGAATATCTTCAGTTATAGCCTTTTCAGATATGTTAACTATAGGATGTAGTGGAGTATTAAAAATACTCCTCTTCTTAATTTTGTTACCACAAGTCATAACCAAAACAGAATTAACACCATCCTTTTTCATATCATGAAAGTACACAGCTAAATTTAATGTCCTGGTAAGTAATTTCACCTGAGCCAAAGAAACAGCGGTGTCAAAATCTCTTGTAGGAACAAATTTAAATCCTTTTTTGAAGAAGGGAAAAATGTTCCTTACTAACAGGTTTGTTTGTGTAGCTAAAAATATTATAACCCTTACAGGAGGCCACTACCCCATTCACATCTATAATCAATGCCTCCTCTTCCCCATGTCTTCTGGGGGTGGTAATTCTCCTGAAATATGGGTAAGACGTTGAGGTGCTCAGACCTGTATCTACAAGTTGTTTAGAACAACTTGCCATATGTTCCAACCTGCAGTTGGTTGGAAAAGCCTGCCAATCGAAATTAATAGAGGTAGAGTTAAGATACCTAACATCCAGTACTTCTTCTGTAAGATTCTCAGAGGCCCCATCAGGTCAACAATACTACCTGTAGAATTAACATGTACATGTGTAGTATAAGGCCATTTGACCTTGAAAGACGTCAGATTTTTCTTAATAGGGTATGCCTCATTGTTGTCATATTGTTTAATATTTCTGTAGACAATTTATTTTGTTTCTTGTTATATACCACATTACATTTCCTATCTACATTGTGAAATGCTTTCTGATATCAACCCCTATATTGTTCAAAAAATAAATCATGTTGAATATCCAAATTTAAACTCACATCCTCAGCTAAAAAGATACAATTTTAACTTCATTGTATTTAATCAACAATTCCATTAATTCAGTTCCATGATGGTTGAACATCTTTGTAAAGTCAGCATACATCTCACTGCGATAACTTAAACCAAAAGGAAATTTAAACACTCAAAGACCTTGTGGCACCAATTGTAGCTTCAAGCATTGTTGCAAAAGCTGTGGTATATTTGCATGGTCTTAACTTTGGTTAACTTTTTCTCCAAGATAAAAACCATGTCTTTCAAAGATCACATATTATTACGAGTGGGGACCTGCACAAAAAAATGATTGTTCTTATCTAAATTAAAATAAAAAATTCTGTCTACCACAGATATAAAGTGACATTTGTCATCCTGGTTGGTAATTGCTTCACTATCACTAATAACCACTCTGTTTGAGGAAGGCAATGTATGCACAGAATGAGATTGCATGCTAACAGAAGGTGGCAGCCCCACGACTGCTGCATAAGAAAGATTATTTAACACAATAACTTCAGTCTCTGCCATGACTGCACCAGGCATAGAATTGGATTTGTCCTGTACATCTGGCTGCATAATCATATCCCCCTTTGGAAATGAATATGAGCCCAGAGAAGGGAAAACAACATGTGGGGTAGAGCCATTGTTAGATGTCTTCTGTGACTTCGAACAAACCAGAACTGCAAGAGTAGAGGTGGGGCCAGTTGGGGGTGTGGAATTCTTGCCTATAACTTGATTTTATTCTGATGAAGCCCTGTGTTTTGGGGACAAAAAGCAATCAATAAACTATACAGTGTGGAATATTTCTTGTTTGAAGGATCCCCTTTCCCTTGGTGTTATTTTTTGTAGTTACTAGGTAAAGATATATTCCCAGGCAAGGACAGTCATAAGGTCTTATTTAGTTATGTCAGAAACCTCAAAGACAACTGGTTGTAAATGAAGCCATGTTCATGGCGCCGGAAGATAGAGCAAATCTACTGGTTGTTAAACTCAGCTCTAACTTTTCTCCACCCCACTCTCCCCCAGCCACCTCCTAGGAAAAACCATCTAACATAAATCATCCAACTATCAGTATGGAGCAGATCCTAGCTGGACAATGTAAGGCCAAGAACACAGCTTTGATGGGCCCTGATAATATCCCAGCATGCCTACAAAATAGCGTGAAATATGACCTATTGGGGCCACTGGAGTCACTATTCAACTGTAGCCTACGAACATGCTTTGTGCCACATAATTGGAGGACTGCAACTATCATTCCTGTGCACAATGGTAGACTACCAACAGATGTCAGGAACTACAGACCCATTAGTCTGACTAGTCTCATATGCAAAGGCATGGAATGAATTTTCATGAAAATCATTAACAATGACATCAGAAACCTTCAGACACTGGAATCCATCCAGTTTGGCTTTGTCAGAGGAAAATCATGAATGCTGAATCTGATGTATTTCTTTCCGAAGTTCAGCAAGCCAAGGGATGAGAGTTAAGTGGTGCATACTGCCTATGTTGACTTGGCTAAGGCATATGTTTCATATGCAAAGCCATGGAATGAATTTTCATGAAAATAATTAGCAGTGACATAAGAAACCTACAGATACTAGACCCTGCCCAGTCTGGCTTTGTCAAAGGCAAATCATGAATGCTGAACCTAATGGATTTCTTCCAGAAGTTCAGCAAGCCAAGGGATGAGAGTAAAATGCTGCATACTGCCTATGTTGACCTGGCTAAGGCATATGATACTGTAGCCTACACGGGCATTGTAAACAAGCTCACAGAATTAACCATAAACCCTTGTGTAACACACTGGATAGCCACCTGTCTCACAGACCACCTCCACAAAGAAGCCAGTCTCTTTCAAAGTCCCTCAGGGCTCTGTGCTGGGTGTATTCCTCTTTTGCATGTACTTCTTGGAAGTCAAGACCAATGTCAAGGACCTCTGGCTGACCAAGTTTGCAGATGATTGCAAACTAGGAGCAATCATACAATCCCCCCAAGATACTAACATCTTACAGGAAGGTCTAATGCAAACAAATGACTGGTGCCAAAGTCACAGCTTAAACGTCAATGCCAAGCAATGCATAATAGTACCATTTGGAAAGTCGGCCATGATGGAAAACTACTTCATTGATAAAACTCCTCTAAGAGTAGACCCAGTAGTCAGGCATTTGAGGACGCATGTTGATAGTAACCTGGCCTTTGACCAACATGTGTCTATGGTAGAAAGAAGCTCATACTGTATTGCTTACCTTATAAGTAATAGGATGGCATCTAGGTTCAGAGAGGTCATTTTGTCACTGTATTTGGCTGTCGCCAGACCCATCATTGAGTATAATGCCCCTTTGGTATATGCATGACCTGGCACGTGCAACAACTAGGACATCCACAGAGGTTCCTCTCAAAAAGAATAGAGGCCGTAAACATAATGTTCTATACAGATTGCAGTACTATCTGTATACTCTGTTTCCTACAAACTGCTGAGAGATGACCTATGCTAGACAAACAAGACATCCTTAGGTCACGTTCTGATGGAACATTTGCATATCTGCTGAATGATCAGCATCAGAACTGTGAGATCTAAGGACCTAAACTTTGCTTATGACATAAATAGGACATGTTGGAAGGACAGGAATGTCTCATAGAGAATTCCCATTCTCTGGAATAGACATTCCCATCCACGCGAAACAGCCTTAACCTTAACTGTATTTAAGCGTAACCTGAACCAGTGGATGAGGAATCAGAAATTCACCCCTGTCATGACACTACTGTTTCAGACAAAGGAAGCCATTACATCACACCCTAGCTAACATACACCCCTTGAAATAACTTCTAAGACATAATAATTGGTGGGATACATTTGGGTTGTATAGCTAGCCTTACACCTATGAACCTATGTACATGATAAATAACTTTCAAAGTATTGTAGCAGTATATAAAATTAGCCTGTAGATTTTTTGTAAGATATTACACACTGTTCTTGAGTTATGTCCCTTGAAGTAGAAGGTGGGTCTGGTCATAAGGAAGGTAGTCTAATTTGCACTGGCAACATAGATTCCTGTTGCTGCCACCATCACAGTGATATGCTTGCTAATTATGTTGACGGAGGCTTGTAATTAGGGAATGAGCTATTGGATGAATCAACAGTTAGGTCTCTGAAGGCTTGCCAAAAAGTCTGAGATAGCTAGATTGTATTTTTTCATAATGCATATGAATCTGACAGTATATGCCACGGTGGTACGGTGGTAGCATTGTTACCTCACAGCAAGAGGTTCTCCCATTCAATTCTCGGCTTGGCTTGGGAGTGCCTTCTGTGTGGAGTCTGCATGTCCTCCCCGTGATTGGGTAGCGTTCGAAAGACATGCCTGCGTAAATGGGCATGCCTTCGTTGAAGGTTGGGCGTCTAGCTGGCACCTCGGCATTTCATAAAAATCTACTGCCAATCATTAGTGGACCGGAGTTCTGCTGTGGCGACCCCTTACCGGGAAAAGCCAAAAGACAAACATATGAATCTGACAGTATTTATACTAATTCTATACGCTTTTCTGTCGGTAAGGAAGTCTTGCCAGCATACCAGATTGCACATAGTCTTCAATTGCATTCATAGCTTTTTTCTGTTTCATTTGTGTCCTTGTGATTTCCTTGTGATTTGTGTCTGCCAAGGGCATTTGCTTCTTTTTCAGCCTTTTTACCTTACATGGAAGTTATTCTGCACTATAGTAAGAGTATTAAAAGGAATACATTGAGTGCAGCTGCATAGGTAGGTAAGGCATTTATAAGCAAGCTTCTTTTAAGCTTTTTTACCAACTTTATATGAAAAAAAACTAACCCCCCATTAGTGTTGTGTTGCTGTGCAGCAGTGACACAGAGATGATTCAGTGACTAAACCTACGACTTCTTCCCCATCCATTCTCCTCGATCTCCCAACAACAGGTCAGGTGCTCTGCCAGACAGCTGCCATGGACCGGGATTTATTCATAGGACAGGGATTCCACAGCATGATAAATCTATGAGTATCCATTTATCTCCTGCTATTATTTAAGTATATAGTTTCTTAAAGGTTGGTGCTCTTGTGGTTTTTGGGTTTTGGATTTTTGAGGTGGAGCATGTCCATTAATTCCTTGTATGGGGTTGGACATGGCCTCCAGGCGGATGTCACCTCTGTGCTTGGAATACGGTTTCAATCTGGCAACATATGACAGATTTTGGAATCTGGCAACATATGACAGATTTTACTTGGGGGTCTCTCCACTTGGGGCAGATGTCGGGTGAGATATGTGAGATATGGGGCATTGAACCCACCATTGGTCTGATAACTGAAGAGTACTGGGAACAGTGAAGAGTACAGAGGGAAATGTGAATCCACTGGATCTGGATGTGAATCCTTTGGTGAAGGATCTTTAATAGAAGATCTTTAACGCACTGTAGCAAAAAGTGTCAAACTGAAGGCCACTGTTCCTGGGGTCCTGGTCCTGATACCCTCTTCTGTGCTGGATTGCCACCTATATGGTAGCTAGCTTACCTTGTTTTTTTCCCAAAGGGTATGACTATACATTTTTTGGCGTTTAACTTCAGGCCATGGCTCTGGCACCAGCTATCTGTTTCCGTGAGTCCCTTCTGAAGGATATCATTTTGGACCTTGATCTGGTTTATGTTTTGCATGACCTGGACCTTGGTCTGGTTTATGTTTTGCATGATCTGGACCTCAGTCAGGTTTATGTTTTGCATAACTGTTTAACTTTTATTTGCATCAAAACATGTCTAAGATGATATGCTGCATTTAGCTTATCGAGATCCTTAGCTCCAGAATCGACTGGTGTTTTTAATGCAGTGTTTCTGAGTGTTTACTGTGGTGGCTGAGGCAGATTGCTTACTTTTTGAGTGATATGGCCATCAAGTAATGTTTTGTTTCTAAGTATTCCTTTTTAACTGACATCAAAAGATGCAAGATGATGGCTAATTGATTGCATTTTTTTTCAAAAAGCAGATGATTTTGCGTAATGTAGTTAGTATTTATTTTCTGTGAATAAGACTGAAAGTTGCTTGCAAAATTAGAAAGCTTAACCATTCACATTTCTTTGTAGTTAATGATCTTTGGGTAATACTGGATGTATCACAATCATGGTATAGACTTGTTTATAAAACAGCATATTAAGAATATAAACTGAACTTTTTGTATGTAGAATTTTTCCTGGTATATCTGCCTGTGTGTATACATGATATCTGCGGTACAGAACATTATTAAATTTGTTTGTAGTAAGAAGTAGATACTATTTTTCTTAATATTGTCTGCTAATATTAAAAACTTTCTTTTAACAGGACTCCAGTTATTGCAGGAGGACTATTTGTTATTGACAAATCCTGGTTCAACCATCTAGGAAAGTATGACAGTGAAATGGATATATGGGGAGGTGAAAATTTTGGTAAGCCTTGTGTAGTTTTAATCTCACATATTTATTATCTCTATCTTCTTGCTCATTTAATAAAATATATGATTGCTAGCAAGTTGCTTCTATTCCTTGAATGCTGGTAAGCCAAGCTGCCTATATTTTATTTATTCATGTTTGACTTCAAGAAACTGAACAAGTATCTGTCTTGAAAGAGAGCTCCTGCAGATCACAACAATGTAGCTAAGTAGAGGTATGCGACAATAAACAATGAGCATTGATTAATGAAAACAGAATTGCTAACTTACAAGGCTTCAGTAGAAAGTTTTTTCCATTTTGTCCTGATGGTGGAAGTAAGAGTAAGGCTCAACACGAAGTGAGGCTGCAATGCAGAACTTGTAGTGGCTGTATCAAAGAACGTGCATTAGTTTGTAGAAGAGAATAATGTACCACAGTCTGTAAAGTACAGGAAGCAGGAACCAGTGCCTCTTACAGTACACAGTATCTTACCGTAAACACACAATTTAAACCATACTGCATTACTGTTGTATCCCAAGTTAAGCAGGAACCAGTGCCTCTTACAGTACACAGTATCTTACCGTAAACACACAATTTAAACCATACTGCATTACTGTTGTATCCCAAGTTAAGCAGGAACCAGTGCCTCTTACAGTACACAGTATCTTACCATAAACACACAATTTAAAACATACTGCATTACTGTTTTATCCCAAGTTAAGAAACATTGTGTAGACTTATTTGTTTTTTTTTAACTCTATAAATTCAATTTATCTTTCTAGATTTGTATTATCCAGCCAGTGGTTGAAAATTGTTATTTGTAATTAACCTGATC
Source organism: Protopterus annectens (assembly GCF_019279795.1). Taxonomy (NCBI): domain Eukaryota; kingdom Metazoa; phylum Chordata; order Ceratodontiformes; family Protopteridae; genus Protopterus; species Protopterus annectens. The sequence goes on from NC_056727.1 coordinate 766,747,449, forward strand.
TGGTAACTATTTGAAATGTCAGGATCTGGTAGTGCAAGTCCCAAAACATGGATACTGAGTGGCCGAAAAAGCAGACTTATATATATCAAGTCTGAGATGGCCATTTTTCAGAATATTCCCTTTTCTCCTAGGTATGGCAGTTTTGGAGTTGTATTAGTGCATTAGTCACATCCTCTTTGTTGATGGCATAAATATGTTCCCTAATGCGCTCCCTTAGAGAGGATGAGACTAATGCACTAGCAAATCATGTGCTACATAGAGACAGCACACATACTTTCAGTTTTCTAGTATTGGAACATGTTTATAATACTGAAAGGCTAGGAAGTATACGTAATAATGTGGAGAAGAGAGAGATTAAATGGATACTTAAGCTAGCAGCTGATAGAGGCCATGGTCTTAATGATAAAATTTCTTTGAGACCTTTTTTGGCAGATAGGCCTTTTAAGCATAAATAGTAAGCTTTTAACTACACAAAATTTTTAAAATGTTTCAATAGTATGTGTATTTTTATATTTTTTATATTTATTTATTCATTTCTTATATTAAATTCTGATAAGCGCAGGCACTTTTGAAATTGTTTATATTTGTCACTTTTCTGTATATGTTTATACGTTGATTATAGAAAGTAAGTAGTATTTATCAATAACAAAGTGGTTTATCAACACTGTATTTCTCCTTTAACAACTAATTGTCTTTGTTTGAAACATTACATTGTTTCTCCAATAGGAGTTATTTGGCTACTATATAAAGCTATATTCTAATGATGTTCAATTAAGTCTGATGAAACGTCCAGGAGACGTGAAAGCTCTCACTCATTTTAGATCTGCTTTAGTAAAAGTTCTTATCTGGATATTGGTTGGCTTTGATTGTCCTGATGTATCCTCTTCATATGACTTTTGGATTTTTTTGACTTTTTGAAGGGGATACTTTATCCTGGTTCGTGTTTATGTGTTTTCTCATCAAAATGTAAATATCTCAAAAGTAAACCAGAAGTTTCTTGTTACTCTCTGATTGGGACCACCGAGTACTACATAATGAAAGCAGTTGGGAGAGTGGCCTAATGGTTAAGGTGTTTGCCTTACAAACACAAGGTGCAGGATTTGAGTCTCACAGGGGATAATTAGCTAGGCTTGCAATGGCACTTAGCCTAGTACTAACCTATGAATCTATGTAATAAACCAAATCCAACACTCTTCCATAAAAACAGGAAAAAGGCAAATAAATGACTAAACTTTTTACCATTCTCAATTTCATAAACACCCAAACTTTTAAAGAGGCCCTCATAAAACTTTACAGCTATCTCTGACTCAGAGACAAGGCAAGACAAGAACCATTCAGGAGGCAGATTGTGATTACTACAACTACAGTAGTCCTCTTGGGGCCCAGGTTTATCATTGCATTGAAGCAATGTCCTCATTGGTTGGCTGCTGGGATGCTGCAGTGCTGCAAGTCAAGAGTGCGTTGTGGCTGAAAACAACTGAAGTTTTTTTTGTTTTTTTTTTTTAAATCTCTGAGAGTCCAACACTTTTAAAGCATGGCTGACATCATCACACGTGCTCCTCCATGTTGATGATGTTGCGGGATACGATAGCGATGATGTGATGACATCAGCCATACTTTAAAATTGTAAAAAAATAAAACAAGAAATTGTGAATTGAAGGGGCCACTCAGAAATACATGGCATCCCATTATTTTGCCCTCAAAACCAGTAAATTCTGAGGAATTCGGTACATTTGATCTGTATGACAGTGACTTAAATACAGTATTACTTTAATCCCGGGCATAATATGTTATTACTATTTATTTTCCTATGTGAAACACATGATTACTGAAAAAGCCCTGGGAGCATATGGGCATATGTAGTGCAGACTGCTTTATGCATTATGCAGTACTTTCTTTCTACACCTCATCAGGAACTCTTAGTACATTCTGCAAGCCAATTTAACTTGTTCTTTTTTTGGCTTTTCTCAGTTAGGCGTCACCACAGCAGAACTCCAGTCCACTAATGATTGACAGTTGATTTTTACAGTGCCAAGGTGCCAGCCCAGCACCCAACCTTCAACAAAGGCACACCCATTCACGCATATCTTTCAAACACCAGTCAACCACAGGGAGGACATACAGAGTCCACACAGAAGGCACTCCAGCCAAGAATCAAACAGGAGAACCTCTTGCTGTGAGACGACAACGCTACCACTGCACCACCATGGCACTACTAATCCTTATTAATGTATTTCAAACCAACTCCTTTTTAGAAGACAACTCTACTCTTTTTTTTTTAGCCAGTGGAACCCACAGTTTTCTTATTCTTATTCAGTGTCATAAGAGTTCTATTAAAAGAGAAATTTACTATCTAGGAATTTATATTTTTTGAGAAATATACATGAACAAAGAGTAAAAAAAAACTTCAAGTGCACATTTAGTTATGCTCAGGGACAGCTGGTTATTTCTGAGTTTCATTTTACTAACTGCCAACACATACTGGCTTGTTAAACATGCATGCTGTTTACTTGTACATGTTTTACTGTGGTTTATGTAGACATTATTCTGTGAGCTGATGTTGCCATTTTCATTCATTCCTCAACCTGTGGGTCAGATCCAAACCTCAGCTCCAATTCAGTCTTTTTCTATAGCCCTAGGATCGGATTCTCAAGCTCCTCCCTTACCCATAATTCTTCATTCTCCAAGATTACCTCAGATCTCGTTTGCCACTTGTGACAATAGGAAGTAGTGCCAGCCATGTCAGGAGAAGTAGGGCAATGAATATATAACATATGCCAACACAGCTAGATGGAATTTTGTAAAGAATTATATGTCATTTGTATATCAAACTAATTTGTACAGATGCTTCTGTTGAAAAATGTATTTGGAAAGCTTCTTGAGTTAAAATGTATCAACAGTGTACCCTGCTGGAAAGAAAAGAAATGTACATGCATTATTGTAACTAAATTAAATGTATATGTTTTGACAGAGGATACTGGAAGAGAAGAGGTTAATCTCAAACTTCAAAAAATAGTAAGAAAATTAAACTATTAGGACTAGGGCATAAGAATGTTATCTCACAGTTTTGAATGAAGCTAGAGATGGAACATCTGCAAGAATCCTGGCTTAGTAGCCCTGTAGGAGGAGCAGAAGTGTTAAAATGGTTTTATAACTTCCAGTAGCTGGACTAGATCTGAGCATTGATCTTGTGTATGTATTATTGACTGTAGGTGCAAAAAACTTTGCAGCATCTAGTGATGAGGGATAGTGCGGGAAGCAGAGTCAGATGACCAGATGTGTGTGATGTCATTCTATAAGCCAGAAATAATATTTAGCTATTAGTAGGATTTTGCTGTTAGTATTCTGTATTCTGTGTTGGATCTGACAACAAGGACCACTCACCCACTTCATCTTTCCTTGCACTAGTGAGTGACCAGGGATAATAATTCTCTAAATCAGTTAGGAAAATATAATGAGAATAGTTAAGCATTGTTTTTCTGTAACTGTGTGAATCTTTTTAGCTGTGTTATTTTTAATATTTCCTATGGCTGAAACTACGGTGTTTCCTGTAAATAAATATTTAGTATGTTCATGTTCCTTTATTATTTATTATTAAATATATTTAAACTTTTCATTGTGGCTGGTCCTTTTAGAAAAATATTTACGTTTTGAGAGTATTTGCATATATTTATTTGGTGATAACTCTGGCAACTCCTGAAAGCTTTGCTGTTTGGTCAACATTACCATTTGTATTAGTATTAATATCACTCAGTATAATTGGGCATCCTTGCAAGAGCCTTAGGTAGCTGGCTTTGTAGGGTCTGGTGGAAGTGATAACTGCCTTATAGTTTGGGCAGAATGGGGCATAGCTAGTAAACCTGTGCTTCCCAGGTGTGTGTGTGTGTGTGTGTGTGTGTGTGTGTGTGTGTGTGTGTGTGTGTGTGTGTGTGTGTGTGTGTGTGTGTGTAAATCAAATTTCAAAGTGTGTGTGCGTGTCAGCTACTTGGAGCAGGGACATGAAGTACTGGTTTCACAGAGAAAGTGGTGGAGGACTTGGCTTAGACACTCGGCTGAAGTCCTAACCCTGCAGCTGTACTAGTGGGAAGTCTTACTGAGGACCTGGAGGGAGACAGATAGATAGGATTCAGGCTCCTTGATTACTAGCCCAGAGTAGCAATGTCACACTGCTCATCAAGATGGATCAGATTGTGACTATCTTGACCTCCTTGTGGGTTAGCAAGTTTTTGGGTGTTATTTAGTCTGCTAATTCCTCCTTTTTCTTCTTTCTAGCCACCCTTACCCTACTATAAAAAAACTATATATAAGCTATATTTATACTTTTCTTAGAGTTTTAAGATTTGTGATAAACTGGTTGGTTTTAAAAAATGCACTTCATGTGGGCACAAGATTCCTCAATCTGATCCTCACAGGGAGTACGTTTACTGCTTAGGCCCAAAGCATTTGGAATCCTCTTGCTCCATTTGCATGGGTTTTAACCAACATGCTATAAGTGACAGGCAAAATAAATTAATACTTAAAGGTCTTCTGCCTTTTTCAGCTTCTTCCCTTGGAACTTCTTCAGGAGCTCAAACCCCCATGAAATCAAAAGAATCCAGAGAACACTGTAAGCATTCTCTGGATAAGGCTTCTCCACTACCTATGGGTGAACTGCCAAAAAAGATTCAAAAGATCTTGTATCTGAAGACTTCAGATCCTACACTGGCTGCAACTGTTTCTCCTGTTATTGCAGAGCTGGTCCCCATAACACATGGATCTACTGGGCCCCAGCATTTTCCTAAAAGATCTTCCAGGCCTTTCTCCACCTCCTCATCCATAAGGTCTTCCCACAGTCTTTCAGAAGCTGAAGTTGATAGAATGATGAGGAAATTTCTCAGGACACAAATCCAGATGGGATTTTGCCAGCTCCATCCCTATCCAGATCTGTGAGCTATCCATTTGCCTTTGTTCCAGTTGCTCCTTCACTGATTCCACCACTTGCTTTGGAGTCCTAGGATCCAAGGCCCTATGAGTCAAGACATCAAATCTGACAGTACCTATCACTTTTACTCCAACCAGCTCCCTGACCTGCTTGGCTCCAACAGTGCCTGAGCAGAGTGGCTCTTGGGCCAAAGGCTCTATGTCAGATCTGAGGGGTTGACTTCAGCTAAGTTTTTGGAGCCGCTGCTTCATCTTGGAGCTTCAGCATTCGACAGCTCTGCAATGACTCACCCCTGAGAGTGGAAGATCTGTGGACCTCTGAGGTTGTCTGCTCTGGGTGATTCGGCTCCAGAGAGACTGCCATCAACATCAGCAGGTCTTTTCTGCCTTTGAGGTGGTGGAGAGGTTTCTGTCTCTACCTAGAAGAGTCCTGACTCTCACATTCTTCGATCCATGTCCCACCCCTGCTTTGGATCCTGTGCCTGAGTCTTCTCTTCTACCTCCTTGATGACAGCAAGCCCAGAAGAGCTTCCAATCAGCTCTAGTTTTGGAGCTCCCCATCTCTTCTGATACCTCCCCAGAGCATCCCACTGAGGAGGTCCCTCCTTGAAGACAGTACAAAAGGAGGCACCTGGATTTCCCCAGGAATCCATCACTGAAGACACTGACTTCGATGAGGGGGGAAATGTCCCCAAGATCTCCACCTGAAGTTGTCTCTTTTGGAAGAATTCTTGAAATCCTTCACCAAATTTGGGAATTGGGTGTACGCACCAATGACCTTCGCATTGTGATCTCTGAACTACCTGGCAGACTTCACCAGATTACAGAGGGATTAATTAAGGAACTCTCTAGTTCTGCCCCAGGGTCCATGTCTGCAGAGGAACGGAAAACCCTTTCCTCTAGATTGGCCACCTTTCATTCTGTTTGTAAAGTGTTCGTAAGGCTAATCTCTCATGCTGCAGAGGGTACCTCAAGGGCTGCCAGTTCAGGTATTGCTATAAGGCTTCATGCCTGGATGCAACTTTGTGACTTTGTGGAACCTTTCAAGGCATCCTTCATTAATGCTCCTTTTGATGGTTCCTCATTTTTTTTCCACTATTAAAGAGACACTCTCCCATAGTGGGAAACATGGAAAGACCTTGTCTGCCATCAGAATCTGTTTTTAACCTCACAGAGACCTTTCTCCAGGAACCAGCATAGTGGAATCACAAGGAGATTTTTTTTTCCCCCAGAGGCAGAGGGGGAAACAACTGTAATGGTAGATGCCACCCAAATGGAAGAGAGCATCCGCAAAATCAAGGATCTCGGGATTTCTTCTTAGATAGATTCTTTCAGCACTCCTGAGAGGTTACCCAACTCTCCCTGTCTGGAGGCAGTCGGGGGTGTTTATCCCTGTACCCAGAAGCCTGGTTAACTGTCACAAATGATCGTTGGTTGCAAATGATCATATGCAGAAGATGTTTCATTTCATTTTTCCAAATACCAAAACCAAGGAAAAATCTTCCTGCTGTTCCACCCAATCAGAGGGAGGAAGCAGCATTACAGATTAAAAAGCTGCTAGAAAAAAAAGATCCTGGAAGTCCCACCAGACCAAATTAGATATGGGATTTGTTTAGAGCCAAAGAAGCCAGGGGACCTGATACAAATCTTGGACCTAACATTCCTAAACAAATCAATAAACAGTTCAGAGTTTCAGATGGTCATGGTTCAGTCCATTCTAAGGACGACTGGATGTGCTCAATCAACCTTCAGGACATGTGCTATTATATCAAAATGAACAGGTGCTCCAGAAGGTTTCTCCAGTTCCGACTTGGGGCCAGTCATTATCAATTCTTAATACTCCCCTTTGGTCTTACCACAGCCTCCAGGATGTTCACCAAATGCATGGAGATAGTAGCAACCCACTTGAGACTGCATGGATTCAACATGTTTCCTTACCTAGACAACTGGCTCCTGACCACATCAACCAGGAATCTACTACTACAAACCAGGGACTATCTACTAGACATAGCCCTACTTTGGGCATCACAATCAACATGCAGAAGTCACAGCTAAATCCTGTACAGTTGATAGACATTATAGGAGCACACTTAGACACAGCCATTTGTCTAGCCTACCTGCCACCGGACAGGATATCCACCTTAAGATCGCATATCTAGCAAATTCTGGGCATTCCCAGCAAGTCTAGTCCTCAGAGCATTAGGTTCAATGGCTGCCATGATAATCTTGATTCCAACACATGCTTACATATGAATCCTTCAATGGACTCTGGTGGTTCAATGGTCTTTACACTTCTATCTGCTCAATCACCCAATCAAATTGTCAGGAGTGTGCAGGGACTCGCTTTTGTGGTGGCACCACTCAGAAGAAGTCAAACAAGGACTTCCTTTTATTCTTCCTCCCTCCAACACCACATTGACCATGGACATTTCCTAGCTGGGATTGGGGGGGCATTACCTGGGTCAGACAGTCCAAGGCAAGTGATCGACACAAGAGACCAATTTGCATATCAGTGTCCTAGAGATGAGAGCAGTGCTTTTAGCATTGCAAGCACATCAGCGCTTTCTCCCCCTAGGAACTATTAAGATAGAAATGGACATTATATTGTGGTATGGTACATCAACAAGCAGGGAGGAACCAGATCTTACCCACAATGCCGAGAAGCAGTGAGAGTTTGGCAATGGGCGATCGCTTCCAACCACTTCCTGGGGAAGACCAACATTCTGGTGGACAGGCTCAGCAGAGTTATCCTGATACCTCAAGAGTGGTCTCTAAACCAATCAGTTGTAAACATGATTTTTCATAAGTGGGGTCAACCCTCCTGTGACCTCTTTGCTTCGCCCTTCAACAACAAATGCAGCAGGTTTTTTGCCCTGATCACTCCTCAGGGGCAGTCACCGAGAGATGCTCAAGTCTGTGTTTGGCTCTCTGGTCTTCTTTATGCTTAATCTCCACTACCCCTCATACCCAAGTTTCTTCAGAAAGCTTAGAGGTTGAAGAGCAAGGTGATCCACATTGCTCCCTTTTGGCCTCAACAGGTCTGGTTCCCCTTTCTTTAGTCTCATTTAGTATGCCCTCCATGGATGTTGGAACTGCATTCAGATCTCTCTACTGTCCCACCCATCAGGGCAGACTCACCCAGATCTGCCAGAGCTAAAACTAACTGCATGGTTTCTCCAAAAACAGGGATAGCTAGAAACACCAGTCTTTCCTTATCAGTTCAGAAGATTTTAATATCCCCACATAAAGCTTCTACCAGAAAAATCTATAAAAGTAAATGTAAGAGATTTTGATATGGGCTCACCAAAAACATTTGGACTCTTTTACAGCTCTTATCCCTGCAGTTCTAGACTTTCGTGCTTCACTTTTCCACAACAGGGCAAGTTTTTCTACTATTAAGGTGCAACTGGCACCCATCTCAAATTATCACACTGGGGACAATTCATCTTCTCTTGCTTTATCTAAACCATGTAAGACCTTCCTCAGGGGTACTTTTTTACTTAGACTTCCTATAAAGGACCCCACCCCTGCTTGGGACTTAACTGTGATGTTACAAGCTCTTGTCCAACACCCATTTGAACATTCAGCCAAAGTAGACTTAAAATATCTTTCCTGGAAAACTGCATTTTTGGTAGCTAGCACTTTGGCTAGAAGGATATGTGAATTACAAGCATTGTCATCCAAACCCCCATATTTAATTTTTCATAAAGATAGAGTGACCTTGCATACCCTTCCTTTTTGCCCAAAGTTGCCTCCGAAAACAATATCAATCAGGTCATCAACCTACCAGTTTTCTTCCCCAATTTCCAAAACATGGGTGAACATACTCTTAATCTTCTAGATGTTCATAGACAGCTACATTTTTATCTAGATAGAACAAAATCTTTTCCAAAAACTGACCAGCTGTTTGTCTCCTTTTCAAATGTTAGAATTGGAAGGCCACTGTCCAAAATCCCTTTGGCTAAATGGATTACAGATTGCATATTTCATGTATATTCTTCCAATGGTATTCCTCTACCTAAGCATGTCAAAGCTCATTCTACTAGATCTATGTCTACATCTCAAGCCTTCTGGTCCAGAGTTTCAATTGAGGACATTTGTGAGGCTGCTACTTGGTCAAACTCCCATACATTTGTCGCACATTACAAATTGAATATTGTTTCTAGAAATAGAACTGCCTTTGGTTCCACAGTGCTCGGAATATTCTTCCATAAGGGCCACCCAAGGTCACTGTAGCTGAGCACTCTGTACCATGGGTTGAGGACCGAATAAAAATGACAACATCAGATAAAGAAGTTAAGTACTCACCATAATGTTCAATCCGAGTTGTCCATTTTCATTCTTCCTCAACCTTCCCCCCTCCTTCCCCCTGTCCATAACTGTGGAACACCTGACATATATGTCTATAGGAATTCAGTCACTGTTTGAGTTCCTGAATATTTTTCTGTTTCTGATCTGTATATAGAGATAGACATTCTATCCTGTGCTAGTAACAAACTCGATCTGAGGTAGTCTGGGGAATGAGGCATGATGGGTAAGGGAGGAACTTGAGAATTGGATCCTAGGGCTATAGAAAGGGGCTGAGTTGGAAAATGGACAACACAAATGGAACATTATGGTGAGCACATTACTTCTTTTTTAATATATTAATAAATATCTCTGAACATTTGATGTTTACAAAGACATTTTGACAAAAAAAATGACAGAATTTATATTTGGTTGTAAACTTTTATTTTGAAGACTAGTGCAGTTCTGTCATTTTCAAGTAATTTTTAATGTCTTTTTTCTTCTCCCTTTTTTTGCTATGTAACGATGTTCTTAAACAATATTGGTGTTCAAAACAGTTTTGTCTGATTCATCAGACACCACAGGTTGGGTTGATGTCTTTATGGCATTTTTTTTTCAAATTAATTTAAGCTCTTCTCAGAATAAGGGTTAGAGATTAGGTTTGAAGCATGGTCTGGAAAGTGTTTGACCTAACATCCACGGAAGTTTTTATTTGTCCAGTTTGCTACTTTATCCCAGCAAGTGAGTATTTATAGTGCAGTACATTTCAGATTTTACTGCCTTTACCCATCATTAGTTATATATTAGTTATAAGATCCCAGGAGATAGAATGGAGATTTGAAACACAAATCGGATGCAATAGTGAATAAAAAAAGTTTTACATTTATTTTACAAATCCAAGGCCCAGTCTTCCTTCATTCATGAGATGGATATGTTGACAAACCAATGGAATGACATTAATGAAAACTGTAATAATATTATATTATGGGACTACATAAAAATAAATTGAGGTAGTTACTTTGGTCAAACGATCATGTGAACTCAAAATAGTAAATTCAAATATAGACTCCCTAAGCAAGATAATATTATATAGTGTACACTGATAACAGATTACACAAGCCTAAGTTAATGTAAATATTTCTACTCTATATCAACCTTTGGCAGTAAGCATTGTGTCCACACTCAGTTTGGTCTTCAAATTACTATTTCATTATTTGATGAGACAAATTCACCGGAACACTGTGATTCATCATTATGAGGAGACATCTGTCAAACTTCATCTGTATCATTTAAATTCTAATATGATTCTAGGCTTGCAGATTTCATGTGAATTTTAGACAGTTTTCAGATCACTTAATCCTTCATCAAAATCTATACATTTTCAGCATTGTATAGAATATTGCTTACAATAAACTTCTTATATTCATAAAAAAACTAGTAATGCCATAAAATGTGGTCATTGAACCACGTTTTTTCTTAGACCACTTGAAAGTTCGGTTGGTAGTTTGTTTCTTCCTTCTTGAAAGTAGTGCAAGTTTGGCTTGGAAATGGGAACCAAATCATACACCAATAACTAAATGTAGAGAAAACTAGTAAATTGGGTAAAATACTGAAAATAAAATAGGGGGACTTTAATTAAAACTGATATACAATGAACAGTGCTCAAAGCAGAACTCCAGATGCCTACTTTAATTCAAGTTACAGTTCTTAAAATGCAGAATCATTCAGAAGAAGGAAATTTTCAACAAACTTAGACTATTACAGAGTAGTTTATCAGCTAAATATCATGACATTATTATTATGTAAATACAGTCAGAATTAAACATAATATATTCTTCCCAGTAATCCTGGTTTGAAGGCAGAATGCTAGCTAATTATTCACAGTGTACTAAGACACCTTCAAATAATTTTGTCAGTGTTATTAAAATTCAAAAGCCCTCTACTAATATTTCTGAAATTAGAAGTGGTAATGGTGTGATCAAAACAGAAATACCCAAGAGGTCTTCCTTATTTTGTATTGTGATGTCTACCACAGTGCTACTTCCACTAAACCTGTTTTTTTTTTTGCATTCATGTGTTCATTATTGCTCTTTTTTTCCTCCAGATTAAATCTGATCTTGTTATACCACTTGTAAGCCATTCTCAAAATGGAATAATTAAGACACGCTGTCTGTCAGCTCCAGGACCTGGTGGCTTCCCCTCAGAATGTTACAATAAATACTCAGAAATTCTGTGTCAAATTCTGTATCTGAGTTCATAAATGACGTTTAGTTTCATGGCATCTGTAATATTTTACTTCATATAACCATAGCTCTAATAAATGTAGATAATGCATTATAGATTAGCATATTTTGTCCATAAAAATCTTACCCAAAATAATTTCTACTTATCAGTCAGGCTTTCTAACCACCCAGCAAACTATTGATTAAACATTAACCGCAGATTATCTTTACATACTTAAAATAATCATAAAAGCCATATCTTTTTGCATTTGCAATAGACACATTCAGCTGAGTAGATTGTAATTTCCTTTTCAAGTGTATGTCCAAGTTTGGGAAAAATATATGTTATTTAATGTCAAAATCAAAAAAAAAAAAAAAAGATTCCCACAATTATTTGGGTTACAACCCACTTTGTTGCATTTGCAGATGATATGATCATTTACTTTCTGTCCCATTCATCTAATATTATACCAATTCTGAACACCATTAATATATATTCCAAATTATCTAGTATAAATTACAATACAAATTATACATTAAATGTGAATCAATCATATTTTATCTATTTGAAAACTTTTCATTCATAAACCCTCTAGTCCTGCAAACTGTTGCCTATAAATATAATCCAAAATATATATAGGGGTCTGTTACTCCCAAAACATATCTAAATATAATCATAATAATATTTTAAAATGTTGAGATCGCATTTGAAACATTATGATAAGAAGGGCTGACAGTGACATTTTCATTTTGTCAAAAATGTCAGACTTAAAGATAGTTATCTTTCCATGTTTTTTGCTGTTTTAAACTGTCCTATATTTCCATCAGGACTTTTAACATGATAATGTTTTAGTTAGACATATTTATTTGGTCACCCAAATCTGCAAGAATATCCTATACTAAGTTATCCACTTCAAAACAGAAATGGTGATGTCAAACTTCCTAACTGCTCATTTACTATCATGATAATAAATCAAACAGGTTGCTAAAAGCTGTAAAAATAGCTCTATCGTGTAATGATTTCTGCTTTGGTCCAATATTTACTATGAATTAATCAACATATTATGACTGTACTTTGTTAGTACACTATGGCTTCAATAAAAAGAAACTCCTGCTCCTTAGTTTATAATATGCGTTCACTGTTTGTTTCAGCATTTCAACATTTGATTAAGTGGCTAGACCTTAGTAAGGTACTACCATTCCTTCAAAATATATGTCAGAATCCCAATATTCTGATAGGAGCCACAATAATAAATATAATTCAATACCCTTCATTAAAAACAACACTGTTTTGGACTTTATAAAGACTTTAAATGTGTATTGGTCATGTATGATAACAGTAGGCTGACTAAATTATATAATACAGAAGATTATAATCAGGTCACCAATCATAATCTTCATATTATGTGTTCAAGATATGGATACCAAGAAATTCATCTCAAGAGCGAAGCTTGAGAAGTGAATCTAGGGATCCCTGTCAAGAATGTATAATATTAGGTTATGTTCAGTAACACAATCATAATTCCTTGTACTGCATGGAGCTTTATGTGCTTCATGTACTGCTAGCTATAGAAAAAATCTAAGTGTTTTGCTGGCTTTCAAAGTAGTAAAGCACATAATGTTTACTATCAAAAAAGCAGCTTAACACAGTCTGTTACATTGTGCCTCTCAGCTGTCCAGATTTTCTAAGAATGTCCAGGTTATTGCCTCGTATTTTTGGTCTGTTCTTAATAAAATCTGTTGTTTTTGGAAACCAATGAGGATTGAAGACACTAAATATTGACAAACACTTGAGTGTCAAAGTTGGATCCTTTAGAAAATGCAGGAGAACACACATCCTGTTATTCTGGATAGTGTCTAAGTTTATTGCAGGAAGGGACACCTTATTCCTGTGAACAACATAAAAATAAATTGAGGTAGTTGCTTTGGTCAAACGATCATGTGAACTCAAAATAGTAAATTAAAATATAGACTCCCTAAGCAAGATAATATTATATAGTGTACACTGATAACAGATTACACAAACCTAAGTTAATGTAAATATTTCTACTCTATATCAACCTTTGGCAATAAGCATTGTGTCCATACTCAGTTTGGTCTTCAAATTACTATTTCATTATTTGATGAGACAAATTCACCCGAACACTGTGATTCATCATTATGAGGAGACATCTGTCAAACTTAATCTGTATCATTTAAATTCTAATATGATTCTAGGCTTGCAGATTTCATGTGAATTTTAGACCATTTTCAGATCGCATAATCCGTCATCAAAATCTATACGTTTTCAGCATTGTATAGAATATTGCTTACAATAAACTTCTATCTTATATTCATAAAAACTAGTAATGCTATAAAATGTGGTCACTGAATGACGTTTTTTCTTAGACCACTTGAAAGTTTGTTTGGTAGTTTGTTTCTTCCTTCTTGAAAGTAGTTTGGCTTGGAAATGGGAACCAAATCATACATCCAATAACTAAATGTAGAGAAAACTAATAAATTGGGTAAAAGACTGAAAATAAAATAGGGGGACTTTAATTAAAACTAATATACAATGAACAGTGCTCAAAGCAGAACTCCAGATGCCTACTTTAATTCAAGTTACGGTTCTTAAAATTCAGAATCATTCAGAAGGAAATTCTCAACAAACTTAGACTATTACAGAGTAGTTTATCAGCTAAATATCATGACATTATTATTATGTAAATACAGTCAGAATTAAACATAATTTATTCTTCCCAGTAATCCTGGTTTGAAGGCAGAATGCTAGCTAATTATTCACAGTGTACTAAGACACCTTAAAATAATTTTGTCAGTGTTATTAAAATTCAAAAGCCCTCTACTAATATTTCTGAAATTAGAAGTGGTAATGGTGTGATCAAAACAGAAATACCCAAGAGGTCTTCCTTATTTTGTATTGTGATGTCTACCACAGTGCTACTTCCACTAAATCTGTTTTTTTTTTTGCATTCATGTGTTCATTATTGCTCTTTTTTCCTCCAGATTAAATCTGATCTTGTTATACTACTTGTAAGCCATTCTCAAAATGGAATAATTAAGACACGCTGTCTGTCAGCTCCAGGACCTGGTGGCTTCCCCTCAGAATGTTACAATAAATACTCAGAAATTCTATGTAAAATTATGTATCTGAGTTCATAAATGACGTTTAGTTTCATGGCATCTGTAATATTTTACTTCATATAACCATAGCTCTAATAAATGTAGATAATACATTATAGATTAGCATATTTTGTCCATAAAAATCTTACCCAAAATAATTTCTACTTATCAGTCAGGTTTTCTAACCACCCAGCAAACTCTTGATTAAACATTAACCGTAGATTATCTTTACATACTTAAAATAATCATAAAAGCCATATCTTTTTGCATTTGCAATAGACACATTCAGCTGAGTAGATTGTAATTTCCTTTTCAAGTGTATGTCCAAGTTTGGGAAAAATATGTCAAAATCAAAAAAAAAAAAGATTCCCACAATTATTTGGGTTACAGCCCTCTTCGTTGCATTTGCAGATGATATGATCATTTACTTTCTGTCCCATTCATCGAATATTATACCAGTTCTGAACACCATTAATATATATTCCAAATTATCTAGTATAAATTACAATACAAATTACACATTAAATGTGACTCAATCTTATTTTATCTATTTGAAAACTTTTCATTCATAAACCCTCTAGTCCTGCAAACTGTTGCCTATAAATATAATCCAAAATATGTATAGGGGTCTGTTACTCCCAAAACACATCTGAATATAATCATAATAATATTTTAAAATGTTGAGATCGCATTTGAAACATTATGATAAGAAGGGCTGACAGTGACATTTTCATTTTGTCAAAAATATCTGACTTAAAGATAGTTATCTTTCCATGTTTTTTTGCTATTTTAAACTGTCCTGTATTTCCATCAAGACTTTTAACATGATAACATTTTAGTTAGACATATTTATTTGGTCACCCAAATCTGCAAGAAATATGCTATACTAAGTTATCCACTTCAGAACAGAAATGGAGATGTCAAACTTCCTAACTGCTCATTTACTATCATGATAATAAATCAAGCAGGTTGCTAAAAGCTGTAAAAATAGCTCTAACGTGTAATGATTTCTACTTTGGTCCAATATTTACTATGAATTAATCAACATATTATGACTGTACTCTGTTAGTACAGTATGGCTTCAGTAAAAAGAAACTCCTGCTCCTTATGTTTATAATATGCGTTCACTGTTTGTTTCAGCATTTCAACATTTGATTAAGTGGCTAGACCTTAGTAAGGTACTACCATTCCTTCAAAATATATGTCAGAATCCCAATATTCTGATAGGAGCCACAATAATTAATATAATTCAATACCCTTCATTAAAAACAACACTGTTTTGGACTTTATAAAGACTTCAAATGTGTATTGGTCATGTATGATAACAGTAAGATGACTAAATTATATAATACAGAAGATTATAATCGGGTCACCAATCATAATCTTCATATTATGTGTTCAAGACATGGATACCAAGAAACTCACCTCAAGAGCGAAGCTTGAGAAGTGAATCTTGGGATCCCTGTCAAGAATGTATAATATTAGGTTATGTTCAGTAACACATTCATAATTCCTTGTACTGCATGGAGCTTTATGTGCTCCATGTACTGCTAGCTACAGAAAAAATCTAAGTGTTTTGTTGGTTTTCAAAGTAGTAAAGCACATAACGTTTACTATCAAAAAAGCAGCTTAACACAGTCTGTTACATCGTGCCTCTCAGCTGTCCAGATTTTCTAAGAATGTCCAGGTTATTGCCTCGTATTTTTGGTCTGTTCTTAATAAAATCTGTTGTTTTTGGAAACCAATGAGGATTGAAGACACTAAATATTGACAAACATTTGAGTTTCAAAGTTGGATCCTTTGAAAAATGCAGGAGAACACACATCCTGTTATTCTGGATAGTGTCTAAGTTTATTGCAGGAAGGGACACCTTATTCCTGTGAACAACAGGCTGAAACAAATCTTTTTGGGTAGCTGTTCTATATAAATCTACATTGAACGCCACCACTGAAGCTATACAACCACCTCAAATTAATAACTCAGAGATTCTTGCCACCAAACTACAAATTAATAAAAATAAATGTAGTTATATCATCTGTATGTACATTCTCCCAGGTAATAATGTAGTTACACTTGAAGATACCCTTCACTGGCTAACATGTCACTACCCCAAGAAACCATACTCCTCTGAGACCTTAACATAGACTGAAATACCTGTTCCTCAGACTCCCCAACCACCTATGTTAACCTGCATGCATTCTCACAAATCATCACAACCCTTACCAGGATAGGAAAACTGAACCAAAAAGATAGCATACTTGATTGGGTACTTATAAATAGCCATCCCCAATTGTACACCTCTGATGTCCTAAGCGATCACCTGCTCACCTATATTATTAAGCACAAAGCCATCAACCCCCAACAACCCTTACTTAGAATGGTAAGAAACAAAAAAATACTTTAACCCCACCAAATTCCGACAAGAGCTTAACTCATGTAAATGGTCAGTTCTAAAACACCTCCCCTTAGATGAAGCAGTCGCATACTTTAACAACAAATTCCTAGAAATCCTTGATTCTCATGCACCCGTTCGCTTGACAAGAACTAAGGCAAGAACTGCACAATGGCTGTCCATAGAATCTAAACTAAATATCACCCTTAGAAACAAGGCATGGGCATTATGGTGAACTACTAAAGACCCCCAAGATCACATTAAATATAGGCAAATAAGGAACAACAATAAAAAAAAATCTACAAGACAAAAAAAAGCTATTACTATAAACTACAGGAAATAAATCAAAACAAGCCTCAGAAGTTGTGGGCAGGTTTAAATAAACTATTACATCCTGGACAAACTTCCACCCCAGTCCCTGCAGCTACCATCAATAAACCTTCTGAGGAAATCTCCGATAGTTTTAACCATTTCTTTAGTGAGACTATTCAAGCTCTAGTGATCCAATTACCCTCCTGCCCCCCTTGCTATGAAAGTAACATCCCCAGAAACCAACCTACATTTAAATTCCAAACAGTTGCCACCTCACTCATCCATACCGTGATTAAAAAACTAAAACCATATACACTCTTCGCTGGCAAACTCCCTGCCAAGTATCTACAAATAGCAGCCAATGCCATTGCCTACGCCATCTTGATACTAATCAGTTGAACAATAGCAGTGGCCAAAAGCCCTTCTATTTTGAAAATATCCTGTGTAATCCCACCTCACAAAGGAGGTAGCTCTACTGACATATCCAGTTATAGGCCAATAGCAATACTATCCCCACTTGCAAAAATTATGGAAAAATGTATCCATAGACAACTGATGCATCACCTAACTCAGAATAACCTCATGGCAGATTCCTAGCATGGCTTCCAACCTCACCATAGCACTACTTCAGCCCTTCTAGCCTTCTCCAATACCATAAACCATAATTGCAATAACAATACCATATTGTCTGCCCTCTTCTTGGATCTCTCCAAGGCATTTGATATGGTGGATCAGTTACTAATCCACACCCTGAAAACTTTCTGTCTAGATACTACAGTCATTCAGTGGTTCCAGTCTTATCTGAATGAGAGACAGCAGGCTATCTTTTTTTTTGATAAAACAAACTTTCTAAACTCCTACCCAACCCACTAGGTATACCCCAGGAATCCATACTAGGGCCCTTTCTAGTCTCCATCTTCATTAACGACCTCTATTCTGCTATACCTAAAATCAGTTGTGTCCAATACGCTGATGACTCCATCCTGATTTACTCGGCCACATCTCCAAATGAACTGTGGTCAGCTACACAATCCACCTTTAACACAATTGAAAACTGGCTTTCTGGTCGTCGTCTAATCCTAAATCCCAAAAAAAACAAACTGTTGCTTTTCTCACCAACACACAGGTCTACTGAATTCACTTTTACCATTAAATCCAACAATGGCACAATAATCTCCCCAGACTCCTCTACAAAACTGTTAGATGTTATCATTGATACTAATCTTAAATTCGACCTACATGTTAGTCCATTAAGACCATCAATAAAAAACTAGGGCCTCTTTACAGAATAAAAGCCTTCTTAATCTCTCCTGCTAGATGTGCTATAGCTTGCTCTCACCTACTTTCAACTCTTCTGTATGCATCCCCGATACTCTCCAATGTAAACCAATCTGTCCTTAACAAACTATCTGCTATAACCATATTGCCAGATTTGCCACTGGCTTGCCTTATAGGACTCATCATTGTACTCACCTAAACCAGCTTGGGTGGCTAGAATTACCCAGCTTGATCCAGTATAACCTCATGATTACTGCTCAGCTCATAAAATCCTTTACAATCCAGACAACACTCCTGCTGTTAATAATATTATGACCCCCTATCATAATCCCCGACCTCTTCGATCCACTAATTAATTACTAGTCCAGACTATCAAAACTAATAACTCTGCCAGTGACTGTCTCTTCACAAACTCTGTAGGCAGATCCCAGAACTCTCTCCCAACCGAAATTACTTTTCTCAACTCCCTGAGTCAATTCAAGACTCGACTCAAACAACATCTGACACTAAACTGGCTATGCCAATGCAGCAAACCTGACTAACTCTCCTTGACAATGAGACAAAAACAGCAATTTTTAGCTTACCTGTGGCAATATCCTGACCTTTACTTTGTTTAACTCTAAATGTGTTTAAGTATGTAACCACTGTATATATTACATCTGTAACTTACTGTTTGAGGTAATAACAGTATTTCTAGCTGACTTTTGTTACTTAATGTTGACCTACTCTCAGGATTTTCTTTAACCCTGGAACATTCTATAATTTGCCTATGAATGTAACTTCTGTAAATATTGTATCTTAAACTTAACTGCTTGCTTAGATATGTTAACTATTGCAATTACTGTATAGTTTTTTTTTTATCTAAATTGCTGACCTTGGAGCTTTTCTCCCCAGGCCTCCACTGAAAATGGACATGTATCCAGTCGGACTATCCCAGTCAACAAATATAAAATAAATACATTTTGTTCTGCCACTGTCATTTGCTGGATACTACAGGCAGATTTTATTGCCTATAATGAAATCTAACCTTAACAGCTTTAGCAGGCGGTACTTAACTTTTGTTAAGGTTGAGTCTTGCACCACTTAGGCACTTAACTGGTTTATCTTTTTTGACTATTGCAGTGTAATCACCACACTTCATGCACTAAACAGTGGTTAATGCCATTTTGTCCAAGCTCAAAAGTAAAATTCCATTATTTTATATAGATAGTGACAAAGCTAACTAGTCGGAGTACTCTAATTAGCCCTATTTTCAAACAAATTCATGCCTAAATGTGTTATTTAATTTTTTTTAAATACCTTTATCAGATTATCACTTAAGACACAGGCAAACATACATTAACAGAAACAAAGTTTTTGTCTATTCCTTCTAGCATGTCAAGGGATCAGTTGCTAGTGTCCTCTCCTGCTCAGCTGGTGAATATGGGAATATTGAGGCAATGTTACAATTGTCTCATGTACACAGACAACCCTCTCCTTCTCCCACAAAACACAAATACATGCGAGAGATGCAACTATATAGCCAAACTGGAGGCTGAGCTCTCTCAACATAGGACTGGCAAGACCAGACAGGAGGAGAAGGTAACCACACACACCATAAACCCAGTCTCACATAGTACTATCACAACTTCAAATCATACACATAAATACACAAAGACATACTCGGAGGCTCTGATCAAAAATCTACCAAAACAGCAGAGGCCACCAAAGCAGACACCCAAACAACTGCCACCTCAGGACACAACACATGCAACACATAGACCACATAGTCAGTGTGCCAAACAGTCACAGCCCTTAAGGCCAAACACAATGCCAGACACACTCTTCATTGGTGACTCCTTAGTCAGACACACTGACGTCCCGCTCACCAGATTGAGTAAGGAGAAGGTCACAGTAAGCTGCCTGTCGGGCTAGAATCCGCCACATAACGCAAGCACTCAGGTCTCTCAACAGCAGGTACAAGCACGACTCTGTCATTGTCCACGCTGGTGTGAGCGACCTGAGACGCACCTCCTTGGACTACATGAAAAGAGACATAGAGGAGCTCTCTGATTATGTAGCCCAGGCAGGTATGACCCTGACCTTGAGCAGTATCCTACCTTCACCAAGAATGATGCCACAATACAGAGACAAGATGATCAGCTTTAATAATTGGCTTAAACTCTGGTGTCATTCAAAGGGGATCCAATGTCTGTCTGCCTGGGATGACATGCTGGACAAGCCACGCTGCTTTGCAAGGGACGGCTTGCACCTGTCACCCCTGGGCTTCCGGATATTGGCAAAGGCTCTTGCCACCCCCATAGTGCCTTTTTTAGGCAAGGCTCAAATTCTAAACCTACCACCCTAGAACACAAAAGGAAAAACTAAGGGTAATGCTGCTCAATGCCAGAAGTCTCAACCTCAAGATGCACACACTTGAGGCCCTTCTCAGTATGGAGAACATCAATGTCTGTGCTGTGATTGAAACCTGGTTCAAGGCTCCCGAGAGCACCCCAGCACTATCAGGTTTTATGTCATATCATGCGTTCCGGCCCCAAAATCCGGACAACACCAAGAAAGGAGGGGGGGTGTCTATATTCATCAAGGACACCCACACCTCAAGGTTGGTGGCAATGCACGATGCATCGGAGACCATCCAGGTGCAATTAACCATAGGCAAGACTGCTCTGCAATTTGTAGCATGTTACAGGCCACCCTCTCAATCTCAGGAACCTCACATAGCTTTCCTGAAAACACTGGAGCAGATAAATGTATCTCCAAACACCATCATACTAGGTGACTTCAACTACTCGAATATAGACTGGGATCACTACTCAAGCCCCAACACTCTAGCCCAAAGGTTCCTAGAGTTCATAAACTCAAATACCATGGAACAACTAGTCACCATCCCCACAAGAGGAGAAAACATACTAGATCTCATCATCATGAACATGGGGTCACAATGTTCAACACCGGAAGTATACCCCTCACTGGTGAGATCAGACCATAAACTAATCTCACTGGAAGTCCACATCCCGCCCCCACCTGAGATAAAAAAGACCACAGTGAAGAACTTCTCAAAAGCCGACTTCACACTTCTAAAGACTAGTGTGGTCTGTTTTAAGGCCCCCGAGCTCATGGAAACCATTACTCAAGCCGCTGAATCACTTACAAATGCCTTCTACCAGCACCTACAGGACTGCATGGATCACGCAATCCCAAACAAAACAAAGACTCTTTGTACCAAAGGCAAGCGTCCAGTCTGGTGGACCCCAGCCATAAACAAGCTCTACAAGAAAAGGAGGAAGCTACTACAAGATAGAGCAAAATCCTTAAAAGGGAAGACACCTTTGATCATTATAAGTAAAAAACTAAGATCTCTCATAAAATCATCCAAGGCAAATTTTGAGAGAAAAGTTGCTAAGGACTCGAAAGACAATCATAAGGCCTTCTTTAGCTATGTTAGAAACCTGGGAGGAAACTCCCAGATATGCTCAGAATTAGTTCAAAATGATGTAAAAATTACTGAACCTACAGACATTGCCAACATACTGGCTGACAGGTTCAGTGCAAACTCCCCCCCCCTCCCCCCCAAAAGGTGACATATCTATACCAGAGGATTGTAGCCCCCCAAACATCTCTAACGCTCAGGTGAGAACTGCTCTCTCCAAGGCAAAAAACACAGCATCCATGGAACCAGATGGTGTCCCCGGTTGTGTGCTCCATGAACTCAATGAGGAATTAAACCCGCAGTTAGGGCAGCTGTTTAATCTTAGCCTCACCTCAGGATACATACCCAAGGAGTGGCGTACGGCAACTGTGGTCCCACTTCACAAAGCCGGTGCCTCCACCGACCCTGGAAATTACCATCCCATCAGCTTGACAAGCCTGATCTGCAAAGCTATGGAGAGGATCATAATGGAACTCATAAATAAAGACATAGGGGACTTGCAGACTTTGGATCCAACCCAGTTTGGCTTTGTCAAAGGCAGATCATGCCTTTTAAACTTGGTTGACTTTTTCAAAACAGTCACCAAGGCCATTGATGAGGAAAGGCAGTCCACACAGCCTACCTCGACCTGGCAAAGGCTTTCGACACAATACCCCACTCAGGTATCATTGAAAAACTCATCAGCTTAAATGTAAACCCATATGTCACAAGATGGGTTGCAAACTGGCTAAGTGACAGAACCCACAGGGTCAGAGTTGCTGGCGCCATGTCAGACTCAAAGCCTGTCACAAGTGGTGTCCCACAGGGCTCAGTCCTGGGCCCACTCTTGTTCGGCATCTACTTTTCAGAAGTACAAGCAAACACAGGAGGGTTATGGCTGACAAAATTTGCAGATGACTGCAAACTGGGCGCCATAGTTGAGAACACATCTGACACAGATATCCTTCAGAAGGGTCTTATAGAAACGGATAACTGGTGCCAGAGCCATGGCCTAAAGTTAAACGCCAACAAATGCATAGTCATACCCTTCGGGAAAAACAAGGTTACCCCTAGCTACTATATAGACGGCAATCCACTAAGCACAGAAGAGGTTATCAGGGATCTGGGGACCCAGGTTGACAGTAACCTTTCGTTTGACACACGCTACAAAGTAGTTAGGAAGACCTTCTACATTGCCCACCTGATCATGAAGGGATTCACATCTAGATCAAGGGAGGTCATCATCCCCCTGTACTCATCACTCATCAGACCAATGATTGAGTACAATGCCCCATTCGGAATGTATCTGACACGACACCTGCAGCAACTGGAAAGGCCCCAAAAGTTCCTCACCAAAAAGATAAAGGGTCTCAAACATATGTCTTATGCTGCCCGACTGAAGGAACTCCAGCTCTATTCAGTCGCCACTGGCCTGCACAGAGGTGACCTGTGCCTGACATACAAGGCCATGTCCAACCCGGAATTGATGAACATGCTTCACCTCAAAAAATCTAGATCCATCAGAACTACAAGGGCAGGAGACTTAAACCTTGACACGGTTATTAATAGGACATGCTGGAAGGACAGATTCATCATCCAGAGACTCCCTATGCTGTGGAACAAAATCCCGGTACAAGTGAGGCAGAGCACCACGCTGGCTTTGTTCAAGAGAAATCTCGACCAATGGATGGGAGATCGCAGATATGCCCCAGGGATTATCTCAGTGTCACTGCTTGACAGAGGCACAGCAAAATAATGGGCATAGTATCCTTCAAACTAAAGGGGTGGCGAAAGCCACAAAACTCTGGGCTAGGCTTATAAATGCCCTTGGGCAGATAGCCTAGTATGAACCTATGAACCTAAAACCATATTAACATTTTTTCTATTTAAATACATTATACATCACTTATCATTTCTTTGTAATTATCATCAGTCTATTGTATAACTTGCTGAATTCCTGCCTTCCCTTAAATCTCACTCATAGGTTCATAGGTGTTTACTAGGCTAATGATTACAAGGGCCTTTTTAAGGCTAGCCATGCATCCCAAATCACTGACAAGTTCTGATACCCTTGATAAGTCTAAGCAGGGGGTTAGGAGATGAACCATTTATAGGTTACCTGTGTCCATTAGAGACATGGGTGCCAGACCAGGGATGAATTTCCGGTTTCTCATCCAGCTGTCCAAGTTGCACTTAAATTGGGTTAGGGAAGAACTCTGCTTTACGTGGATGGTGAGCCTGTTCCATAGGCAGGGTAGTCTCTGGGATACATACCTATCTCTGCAGCAGGTCCTATTTATATCACAGGCAAGGTTTAAGTATTTAGAATGGGTATTTCTGGTGCTGTTTGTTTCATGAATACGCAGGAGGTCCATCAGAGTGGGGTCTGACAGAGTCCTGTATGCCAGGCATAGATCTCCCCTCAAAAGCCTGTTAGAGACAGAATACAGGGATAGGGCCTTGAGGTGGTCTGCATAGGACATTTTACTTGCGCCCTATATTCTTTTAGTGAATAACCTCTGTGGATATTTCAGTTGTTGGATGTGCATGGTTAGGTGCATACCAAAGAGGGCATTGTACTCAATGATAGGTCTAATGAATGCTGAATACAGTGGAACAATGGCTTCCTTGTACTTAGATGCCATACCTTTGTTTATAAGTTGCGCAACATAGAATGATTTCCTCACCACAGTAGACACATGATGATCAAAGGCTAGATTCCTATCTATGTGTGTTCCTAAGTCCCTGACTGCTGGGTCAACTTTAAGGGGTGTTGTCAATATGATAGCTACTAGGGATGGATAACTTCCCAAAGGATACTATTATTCATTTCTTGACATTTAGTTTTAGTCCGTGGGTCTGACACCAGTTGTTTGTCTGTGTCAGCCCCTCCTGGAGAACATTTGTGTCAGTGTGAGATTCAATCACAGCTCCTAATTTGCAATCATCTGCAAATTTAGTTAGCCATAGACCACTAACACTGACCTTGATTTCTGAGAAGTAAATGCCAAAAAGGAGTAGTCCAAGGACTAATCCCTGAGGGACTCCACTTTTGACTGGCCTCTTTGTAGAGGTGGACTCCCCAGTTCTAACTTCCTGAGTCCTGTTTGTGAGCCAGTTGGCTATCCACTGGGTGACATACAGGTTTGTGCCTAACCTCTTGAGTTTGTCAACAATGCCCGTGTGGGGTATTGTGTCAAATGCCTTGGCCAGGCAAGGTAGAGGCAGTGTGAACAACTTTGCCCTCATCCATTGCTTTGTTGACCTTCTCAAAGAAGTCCACCAGGTTGAGTAGGCATGAACTGCACTGGACGAAACCAAACTGAGTTGGATCTATTGATCATTTCCATGATAATTCTTTCCATGGATTTACAAATAAGACTAGTGAGACTTATGGGTCTGCAGTTTCCAGGATCTGAGGATGACCCACCTTTGTGCAGAGGGATGACTGTTGCCTTTCTGCATTCATGGGGCACAAAGCCTGTTTGGAGGCTACAATTAAATAGTAACTCCAGAGGCCCTGATAGGTCATATTTCATGCTATTTACAAGGAATCCTGGGATATTGTCTGAGCCGACCGATGCAGTGTTCTTGGCCTTAGAGAGAACATTAAGGACCTGTTCCCTAGTGATAGCAGGGGGAGTTATATTTGATGGTATTTCCTGAGTGAAAGTTGAGGGGGAGAGAGGAGTAAAGTTGGAGCTGAATTTATCAGCCAGGAGGTTTGTTGTATCTTATGGTGCAGTATAGGCGGCTCCATTTACAATGAGCTCTGCACACAGTTGCGTATTGCCTTTGAGGTTGTGGACATAGCTAAAGAATGCTTTGTGGTTGTCCTTGGCCTGGGAGGCCAAATCTACCTCAAATTTGGCTTTGGTAGACTTTATTTGTCCTCTGAGTTGTTTGTTTAGTTTGTTGAGAGTGATTTTATCCTGATGGGTGCTGCATCTCCTAATTTTTGCCATGATTTTCTTCCTCCTATTATACAGCCTATTGATATTGTGATTCCACCAGGGTGGCTTGTTTTTTCAGTTAGTTCTATACTTCTTCCTGGTGGGTACAGTTGCCTGTATGCAGCTATTAACATGCTTGTACAGAGTTTTTGTGAACAGTTCTGGATAGGCAGCATACAGGGTTTATGGGGGCTTGAAATTTTACTCCTCCACCTGAACATTATTCTGCATGTATTGTTGCCACAATTTCCATTTATTTGTATGTAATTTGCTCCTTCAGTTTTCTAAATATCCCTCTTCCAGCTCTTTAATCTCTTTTATAGTATTCAATATTTCAAATACAGTTGGTTTAGACTTTGATTTCTAGCTTTTTGCTTTTTTGGTAGCCAATATAATTAAACTTAAAAGGGCCTTACTGTGCCTGACATGTACCCAAGCAAAAATTCTTTCAAGTCTAGTTGGATATAAAAATACTGATGCAAATGCTTCCAAGCAAAGATCCTAATCCTTTGGGGCTTTGTTGCATACTTGGGAACCATACATATGTCCTCCCACTGTTCTCTTATAAATTACTTTTCCAGCCACTCTTTCCAATCTTTTCTAACCTCCCCTGATTGATTCTTGTAGTGACCGTGCAGTATTTTATATACCCTACTAATTATTATATTTTTAACAGCAGTTTCTGTTCTAGATTCAACTAAAAACCCCACCAGAGCAGGCCTTTCACTTAAGATTCCCCTGTCCTTTTCTTTTTGCATGTACTCTGATATCAGTCCTGGTAGGGAAGGCAGTCTGTAGCTTGCAGTCCAAAGAACTTCTTCACCTCATCCCACTCTCTCACTTTCCCTCTCTGGTTATTTGCTCCAGTCACTTGTTCCTTTGTCAGTTTCCTCCAGGTAATTCCACTCCCCTCTTGTCTGTTTTCTGTACCCGTACTTGAAGTCATTCCTTTTGGAAAAGTCTCCTTTCCCCAATTCTTGTGCTTCCTTAGTTCATACTATACGTTCGGCTACTTTATGACTATAACGTTCTGTATGGTTGTTATTATTCTCCTTAAGGATCTGCTTCCAAACTCCCAGTCTGTCTTTATTTCTTGAACTTCCGTGTACTTCATTATCATCCCTTTCCATTCTGCATTATAACCATCTGCTTGTAGTACGTATATAAGCTTTCACTGTGTTGTTGTAAAATATCCCCTCAAATTAGGAGATCCTAAACCACTTTGCCCTATTGGAAGAATCATCTTATCCCACTTAACTGTTGCCATCTTCCCTCCTACATAAAGTCATTATACTCATTAATTATTGTACAAAACTTCTCCTGTGTCTGGTAAAAATATTTTAAGTGCTTGTATCTTATTATCCATATTCATAAAAAAGAACTTACAGTTTTCCAATTTTTGTTTTATCTTTTGTTTAGTCTCCTCCCACAAATCCTTAGTTGCCATAGCAAAAGCATTTTTAATTCATACTGCTAAATTTCATCTTATTCTGTCTCCGTAAGTATGGGTATTGCTAAACCTATTTGTGTGTGGGTACACAATTTAGGGCTACAGCCTTTGTTTTATCATCATTAATTTTATATTGTGAAAATGCTTGAAACTGTCTCAGAATGTTCCACATCTCTAAGATGTCCTTTTCTGGAATTAAATAATATCATCTGCAAATAAAGCAGACTTTTTCTGTATTATCATACCAGTTATATCCTTGCATTTCTGAGTCTTTTATTTTCTTTGCCAATGGCTCTAAATATAAAGCAAACAACAAAGGTAGAAGAGGACACCCCTGCCTGGTTCTTCTATTCAAACGCAACTTATCAGAGAGAAATGTTCATTTCCTTTTGTTGCTGGTTCTTCTCAGTTTCCTCAGTTTCAGATTCTGCCCTTGTCTCTCTGTCTGCAGAATCTTAAGTTTTTTTTTTATTCTTTATACTGGTTTATGGTATTTGACTGCTGACTCTTGCTGCAGATTCCACAGTTCAAGACATATTTTGTGATCATCTGTGAAACTAATGAGCTGCCATTTTTTTGAATGCTGCTTTCTTACTGGTTCATTGGAAAACTGAACATTATCTGCACACAACTATCATTTCATCCTAGGTCAGTTCAACAGTTGTGCCACTTTCACTCTCCCATATTCTTTAGAGCTATTTTTGCCTGTTTCTTAATTATTCTGTCTTAAACAAATGAAATAACTGCTGTGCAATGAATAATTCTCTATATTTACTTTGTGGTTACAGGGGCACATACCTTGGGGTCTCTATTATATGTTCGAAGTTTGAAAACTTTGAATGTTAAATAATCGAATTTAAATGTTCGAAGGTTCAAACATCGGACATATAATTAAAAAAAAAAAACGGAACTTACCTGACTAGTGTAGGCAGGGGGGCATGCCCCTCTGCACCCCTCAAAATGGTGGGCTATGCCCACCACACCCCCCAATCTTTAAATATACCAACTCTGAGACCACACTATAGTGCGATAAAGGGAAGATCTACAGCCGTTAGTTTTGGGTTTGGGTGTTTTTTTTTTTGTTTTTTTTTTTTTACATATGTTCAAAGTTTTATAACTTTGAACATTTAAATTCAATATTTTAATATTCAAAGTTATAAAACAGCAAACATATGATATAGACCCCACACCTTGTGGTGACAAAGCTATTTTAGAGGCTATACAGTTACAGTTTATAATATTCCACTATGACTATCAACTAATATGTCAGGAAAGGGAGATATGATCTTTTGATTTTCACCATATCCCCAGTTAAAGTATAACAGAAACAGGGTAATACTGTGTAATAAAACTGGTGTTAAGATTGTATAACAAATGAGCAGTGCTTCCCATTGTGTGTGATCAACAAGAGCCACACCCATATAGGCTCTACACTGTATAGCTGCAAAAGTGTTATTGCTATCTTTCCAAAGATTCACCCATGTCACACATCAGTGCCTTGTAATGCTATCTTACAAACACTAACTCTGTCTTGACTAAAACTTTTAATCTACACACACACACACACACACACACAGACACACACACACACACACACACACACACACACACACACTGTAATTTCCAGGAGAAGCA